>NC_141026.1:345000-347500 GCF_052040795.2 Danio rerio
GCAGCACCTCCAGCTCACATTCTGTTCAAAGTTTCTCTTTTTGCTTGCTTTTGCCATTGCTTAACATGTGCTGGAATAGTTGTCGGTTCATTCCGCTGTGGTGAACTCTTGATATATATAAAGGACTAAGCTGAAGGGAAATGAATGGATGATTGTAATATGATAACACCTTTCGCAAAGCTGCTGTGGAAGAGGAATTATAGTGAAGAGAGCAACACAAGCACACTTGAACTGAACTGAATATAAAAACTGTGGTCTGTCATTTATTAATAATCAATGCTGTCAGTTAGTCCCAGCTAATACTAATGTCAAAACTGATGAAACGTCTGGTTTTTCTGAGAATATTGAAGCGGTGGAAGAGGAAATGTGTCACAGAGCTTTAATGCGTCCACAGGATGTCTGACTCTTCTTTTACTATTCAGAGATCTGCATTATTCCTCATATCAGTGAATCAGATGATGATGATGATGATGATGATGATGATGATGATGATGATGTGCACACCAAAATATCATCTATTAAATTACACAATTACTTCTAGATGATTTCCATGCTGACCCTTTTTTGACATCAGATAGACTGAAGCGGGATGATCCTGTGCGGTTCTGACAGATGGAAATCTAATATCTTTATTGATTATGATCAACAAGAGCCTCGAGAGCTTCTGTTTTAATGATGGACAGTTAATACTTCATTCATTCTCCTTCAGCTTAGTCCCTTTATTCATCAGGGGCCACCACAGCGGAATGAACTGGCAACTATTCCCGAATATGCTTTATGGAGCGGACGCCCTTCCATTCGCAACCCAGTGCTGGAAAACACCTACACACACACACACACACTCATACACTACGGCCAGTGTAGTTGATCAGTTCCCCTATAGCGCATGTGTTTGGACTGTGGGGGAAACCGGAGCACGCGGTGGAAACCAACGCCAACACGGGGAGAACATGCAAACTCCACACAGAAACACACACTGACCCAGCCGAAACTCAAACCAGAGACCTTCTTGCTGTGAGGCCACAGTGCTGACCACTGAGCCACTGTGCATGTAAATCACTATTTGTTCTTTTTAATTAATAACTGCAGGTTAATTAGACTTAACGGTTCCATACAGAGCTTTGAAATGTGCATTTCTAACTCAGTGTGTGACACAATCTCAACAGAAATATGAAGAGAGGGTGGGGCATATACTAGCCCCTCCCCTTTAGAAAAAACAAGCCAATAGCACTGCATTTTCTCAGAGCTCTGCCAGTTGAACTCAAGCGCATTAAATAAACAGCCAATGAGAAGTAGGGGGCGGGGCATGTCAGACCCTATAGAGCAGTGTTTCTCAACTGGTGGTGCGGGAACATTTTGAGTGGGTCGCGGAGTGTGAGGTCAAAATAACAAGAAAAGTTTAATTTTTTGCTTATTTTACTTATACCGGACTTTTATTTTGAAATTCATGCGGGACAACCCTCACATTTGACATGTGAAATTTCATTTAATTATAGCAACAAATATGTCGAAGCGCAAGTACGACCCCTAATATGTAAAGTATGGATTTACATGTATTGACGACAAAAAAGCCTCAGTGTCATATGTAGTGAGGTGCTCTCATAAGAGCATAAACCATCTAAATTAAAACGACATTTAGACAGCAGACAACATGTTTTATTAACAGTTCAGTTTAGTTCATGGAACATTTCCTTACCCTAACCACTGTTTACAGTATTTGTCGTTTTTGCTTTGTAATATTTCTATAATTTGATCCATTTTTTAAATGACAGCAATAAAATATTGTTTATTTGTAAGTCTCTGTGAATGTCTTATGTACATTCAACTTGTGTATGTTAACAAATAAACACAAATTAATTTAATTCCTAAAACTGTATTATAGTTCCTAAAAATTTGGGTCGTGGCTTGATGACCTTGTAAAAATGCGGGGCCCATGGCTAAACCAGTTGTGAACCCCTGCTATAGAGGATTTGATTGGTCAGAAGATTTGATGAGAACTGAAGTATGTGTCTCCGTATCTTGCGTTCCTGCTCTTTTCTCCTACTCTGTGTTGCAGATGACCTCTCTTTACCTGCTTTTATTTGCAGTCAGGAGCACCGGTCATTTCAGCTGATTCTTTCCACCTGCCTCTCGTTCCCTTTTTTTCCTATTTAGAGCAGTCATTTCCCTTCATGTCTGTCAGTATGCTGTCGCTTGTGTGTCTGTGTGAAGCATCTGCATTTGAGTTCACGTCTTCTTTGGCCGTGACAGTATGAGGAGACAGTAAAAACATTGATGCATTAATGCTGAACAGACTAACTGCACACTTACTAACAGGTTTATATCTTCTGTGTGAGCTTTCTACATTGTTGAGCTTGTGATTTGGAGACACTAGATTACAGATATCTTTAAGATGAATATACTAATCTAAAATACTTTAAATTCAATGTTTAAAAAAGTTGACTCAACTCAAAATTGTAAGGCAACTTGCTGCAGAGCTTTTTTGAGTTGACTCAACTTT
>NC_141026.1:352500-362500 GCF_052040795.2 Danio rerio
CAGAGTCTGATGATGAAGATGATGATGATGATGATGATGGTGGCTTTGATGTGCTTCTTATCATCAGCTCAGGCAGATCAAAGTAAGATCTCGGACACTTGCATACCTGTCAACATTGGGATGTGAAAATAAGCCATATGCCCACCATAATAACGGATAACACCCCCCCCCCCCACTCATTAATCTGATTAATCTTCACTGTATAACTCACATATTCTGATTAAAGAGCAGGGAATGACTCTCATTTATTTTGATTTTTCATTTGATTACATTAAATAACAGGTGTCACTTTAAACATGCACACATCTGAAGTTATAAGTTCCTAAAACAAAATTAGTTGTGTTTGAAAAAAAAAAACACTAAGGTCGACATCTGTAGATGTTATTATTATTGATTATGTGTATCTGTCTGATCAAACACACACTTCAGATCACGTGTGCAGAATCTGTTTGGGAAACAGCGTCTGGTTAGCTGTATATGGAGCGCGTCAGCTGACAGTCTCGCACCGCTACATGACTGTTGTGAGGATTGCATAGGAGGGTCGACAGCACCTGTAATGAAAAGGAAGGGAATCCTGCTGTTTTATATTTATTTAAAGTGTTTTCGTGCCTAAATAAAGCGAAAGCACAGAACAGACACACTCAAGAGCGAGGGGTGGTTTGGCAGTATGGGTTGCGCATAGGGAGGATCAGCTCTGTGGTGTTTATTGCCGCCCTTCAGAGAAACACTGAAAATACGGGAGAAATATGGGAAATACCTTTACGGGGTGAAAGCAGGAGAGAACTGTAAAATACAGGAGAATCCCAGAAATGACGGGAGGGTTGACAGGTGTGCACTTGTGTGTTTGTGTTGAGCATACACTCCAACACGTGCTGGTTTGCCATGGGTCAAAAATGGATGCTTTATTCAATTTAAATGACACTTTTTGAGCAAAGAAGTCCTTAAAGGGCACTGAATATATGCAGAAAGACATGTTGAAGGGCTTTAAATATAAGGCTGCATTTCTCAGGTGTGTGTGTGTGTTTGTGTGTGTGTTTCCGCAGGTTTGGCGTGTCAGAATAATTTCACACACAGCGTCACGTGTGTGTGGAACACGTCAGCATTGAACATCAGTGATGCTGTGCAGCCTGGGACCCCCTGCTTTCTGATCGTCACCTTAAAGAAGAAAAAGTATGTGTCTGAAGTGAACACTCCTGTGAGAGTTTGAGGGATTATTCAGGCTTTGCAGCATCTGGATGTGTGTTCTCAGGGGAGGAATTTAACCTTCTACTATTTATTTTAAACATTAAAACCTTTATACATATTAGTGCACAGTGGCCTCTCTGGTCTCTGGTTCGAGTCTCGGCTGGGTCAGTTGGTGTTTCTGTGTGGAGTTTGCATGTTCTCCCCGTGTTGGTGTGGGTTTCCTCCGGGTGCTCCGGTTTCCCCCACAGTCCAAACACATGCGCTATAGGGGAACTGATCAACTACACTGGCCGTAGTGTATGAGTGTGTGTGTGAATGAGTGTGTATGGGTGTTTCCCAGTGCCGGGTTGCAGTTGGAAGCACATTCACTGTGTAAAACATGTGCTGGAATAGTTGGTGGTTCATTCCACTGTGGCAACCCCTGATGAATAAAGGGGCTAAGCTGAAGGAAAATGCCTTGAGATAAACCCAGAGATAATTCTGAATGAAATCAAGCATTTTGATTGGTTTGTGGGATGAAAGTAGAATCTAAAATCAGATGTTTGTGTTCTGGGTTGTTGGATCTAAATAGGATGTAAAGCTGAGTGGTTTTGATTGCAGGCCAATGAAAACGGTGATGTCTGCAGACCTAGAACAACCGCAGATCCGCAGGGCCGGTGTGGTTTTCAAGAGCCGGGTGAGTCACTTTTATAATCATAATTATTTTCAAAGGGGAAAAGCCCCGCCCACTAGTGCCCATCTCTCCATCTCATTAGCATAAGCAGCAGCCCTGAGTGAGAAGCAGCCGTCTGTCCATTAGCCATTAGAGTGTTTGAGCTACTGGAGATCATGTCAGCATAGACTCAGAGGATTATAGATGTGGAGTTCCAGATGAAGCAGGAGCGACATAGACTGACATAAGCATCAACACACACTCACACCTGACCAACACTGTCAACACACACACTGCTGTTTTACAGCCTACTGTAGCTCCGCCCTCCTCTGAAAAGAGCACAATCTCATTTGAATTTAAAGCGACAGTCACACACACACACACACACACACACACACACACACTACAGATGGATTTTACTTCCTGTATAAATAGTCATTTAGGTCTCCTTTAAAGCTCACATGATCAACAGGCTCACCTCTTTCTCTTGTCCTGCAGAGACCTCTGACATCAGTGGCCGTCCTGCAACAGGAGGTGTGGTGTGACAACTACACAAACCCTGTGGTGAAGGTAGAAGAGAAGGTGAAGGACAGCGGTGAGTTCTGTATCACAGTGTCTCATCTCAGAACAGGAGAGCTATTCATTCATTCATTCATTCATTCACTCATTCATTTGGTCATTCATTCATTCATTCATTCATTCATTCAGTCAATCATTCATTCATTCATTTGGTCATTCATTCATTCATTCATTCATTCATTCATTCATTCATTCAGTCATTCATTCATTCATTCATTCATTCATTCAGTCATTCATTCATTCATTCATTCATTTATTTATTCAGTCAATCATTCATTCATTCATTCGGTCATTCATTCATTCATTCATTCATTCATTCATTCATTCATTCATTCATTCGGTCATTCATTCATTCATTCATTCATTCATTCAGTCAATCATTCATTCATTCATTCATTCATTCAGTCATTCATTCATTTATTCATTCATTCATTCATTCATTCATTCATTCATTCATTCATTCATTCATTCATTCATTCATTCAGTCAATCATTCTGTCAATCTTTCATTCATTCATTCATTCATTCATTCATTCATTCATTCAGTCAGTCATTCATTCATTCAGTCATTCATTCATTCATTCATTCATTCATTCAGTCAATCATTCGGTCAATCATTCATTTATTCATTTTCTTTTTAGCTTAGTCCCTTTATTCATCAGATTTCACCACAGCGGAATGAACCATCAACTGTTCCAGCATATGTTTTACACAGCGGATGTCCTTCCAGCCACAACCCAGTACTGGGAAACACCCATACACACTCATTCACACCCACCCACACACTCATACACTACGGCCAGTGTAGTTGATCAGTTCCCCTATAGCGCATGTGTTTGGACTGTGGGGGAAACCGGAGCACCAGTTTATCTGCACATATTCTCCTGTAACTCAGAGTTTTAGTCTTATTTTTCTCTTCAGTCCAGCAGCATTTTCTAGAGCAGCAGAGAAATCTCATGTCAAAAGGACAAACTGCATTATTTTTCTTTCCCCCATGGCAGATTATTTAGCTTGGCTTATTGGAAAACTCACTTCATTAACTTGTCTAGAAAATGCTTCTTAATTTACGTGCGTGTGTGTGTGTGTGTGTGTGTGTGTGTGTGTGTGTAGTAGTGAAAGTGTCTCCTCCTCAGACATTATCCATTCATGGCTCCACCGTCTCCTGGAACTTCAATTCAACACAACGTTACATGTTTGAGGTCCAGTACAGATCTGCAGCTCAGAACTGGAGGGTGAGCATCACTGTCTGCAAACTACACACACACACACACACACACACACACACACACACACACACACACACACACACACACACACACACACACACACACACACACACATGTTTGTTTTTGTGAAAAGTGGGGACATTACATAGGTTTCCATTCATTTTATACTGTCCAAACTGTATATTGTATTGCCCTCACCCCACCCCACCCCTAAACCCAACCATCACAGGAGTCAGTGTGCAGCTTTACTCTCTGATTAAACTCATTCAGTGTGATTTATAAGCATTTTGAGAAATGAGGACGTCACCAATGTCCTCATATTTCACCTCCTTTTTGTAATACCTGTGTCATACCCATGTCATTATACAGATTTGTGTCCTGATATGTCACAAAAACACGTACACACATACACACACACACACACACACACACACACACACACACACACACACATTAAGTCCTCTGTTTGTGCAGGATGATGATAAACAGCAGACTACGGATACGGAGCTGCATCTGCCCGAGGATCATCTCCAGCTGCATCAGCAGTACAGCATCAGGCTGAGGGTGAAGCTGAAGCTGCAGAGAGCCGTGTGGAGCGACTGGAGCCCCGAACACACCTGGACATCTACTGTGGGGAGGCAGAGACACACAACCCCTGCTGCAGGTGACTGACAGACACACACACACGCACACAAACACATATACAGCTACATATAACACGCACAGGCACACACACACACACACACACACACACACACACACACACACACACACACACACACACACACACACACACACACACACACACTTACTCTATTTCCACACTATTCAGGACAGAATAGTGAGTGTGTGTGTGTGTGTGTGTGTGTGTGTGTGTGTGTGTTGCAGGTGTGCAGATTATGGTTGTGAACTGGTCTTTTTCTTGGGCAGGAACGGTGCTGACCGCAGTCACACTGACCCTCATCATCATCTTCACACTCTACTTTAGATACAGCAGACACAAATGGTGAGTCACACACACACACACACACACACACACACACTTACTCTATTTCCACACTATTCAGGACAGAATAGTGACTTTGAGCGAGACGCTAATGGTCTAATCCGATTCAATGATCTATGCTAAGCTAAGCTAACGTGTTCCTGATCGAGCTGGAGATCAATGGACTCAATAACTGTAAACCGCAGCTGTTTAGCTGTAGGAGAGCTGTAAATGAGGATCTGTATATTATCATGAGTGTTAGATGTCGATGAGTGACGCTCCGCTCTCCTCTCAGGATGAAGCACTTCTCCTATATTCCTGACCCATCCAAGTTCTTCGGAGATCTGAACTCCAGCCACGGGGGGAATTTTAAGGTGAGTGTGTCCAGAGAGCTTCTTTTGTGTCCTCAGGTGTGTGTTGTGTGTGTTGTGTGTCCTCAGGCGTGTGTGTTGTGTGTTTTGTGTGTTATGCATCCTCAGGCGTGTGTGTTGTGTGTCTTCAGGTGTGTGTTTTGTGTGTTATGTATCCTCAGGCGTGTGTGTTGTGTGTCCCCAGGCGTGGCTGGGTCCGGTTCTGCTCCGCGAGAGCTTCATCACTGCAGACTCGGAGCTGGTCAGTCCAGTGGAGGTGTTGAGGCTGCAGGACGCCTGTGACTCTCTCAGCACACACTCACACACACACAGCGGCCCGATGGACGGGTGGGATAAATCCAGCAAATCCTCCGACTTCTCCAACTCCACATACTTCCTGTCGCAGAGCTCCAGGGGCCCCGGGCACGCTCTAGAGCCCTGCTCCGCGAACTCCTCATACGGGCCCGCAGGGGGCATCAGCGGCCTGGAGACGCAGCGCAGCGCACACGGTACAGAAACATCCTGCATGTCAGCATCCATATCACAATACACACATACTGACTGTCCTTTAGGGCGGAGCTATTGATGCTTTAGGGTGGGGCTCTCAGTCATTTAGGGCAGGGCTATCAGCCCTTTAGGGTGGAGTTATCAGTTCTTTAGGGTAGGACCATCAGTCCTATAGGGCGGGGCTATTACTATTAGTTCCTTAAGGTTGGGCCATCAGTTCTTTAAAGCAGGACTATCAGTCCTTTAGGGCGGAGTTATCAGTCCTTTAGGGCGGGATTAACAGTCCTTTAGGGCGGAGTTATCAGTCCTTTAGGGCGGGATTAACAGTCCTTTAGGGCGGAGTTATCAGTCCTTTAGGGCAAGGCTATTAGTTCTTTAGGGTTGGGCTATCAATCATTTAGGGTGGGACTATCAGTCCTATAGGGCGGGGCTATTAGTTCCTTAAGGTTGGGCCATCAGTTCTTTAAAGCAGGACTATCAGTCCTTTAGGGCGGGATTAACAGTCCTTTAAGGAGGAGTTATCAGTCCTTTAGGGCGGGATTAACAGTCCTTTAGGGCGGAGTTATCAGTCCTTTAGGGCGGGATTAACAGTCCTTTAAGGCGGAGTTATCAGTCCTTTAGGGCGGGATTAACAGTCCTTTAAGGCGGAGTTATCAGTCCTTTAGGGCGGGATTAACAGTCCTTAAAGGCGGAGTTATCAGTCCTTTAGGGCGGGATTAACAGTCCTTTAGGGCAGAGTTAACAGTCTTTTAGGGCGGGGCTATTAGTTCTTTAGGGCAGGGCTTTCAGGGCGGGTCTAATGGAAAGTGTATGGCATAATCTAAAGATGGTATTATTTGTTTTCAGATGGCGGTGTTCCGGATCAGCAAACGGATCTGCTGCAGCTGGAGCGGCTCCGGCAGGACACTCAGAGTCCAGACTCAGGCTTCGCTGGTGGGGCAGAGGACAGCATGGAGGAGAGCGAGCTGCCCAGTCCTCTGCCCATCAGTCCTTTGTCCATAAGTTCTCTGCCCATCAGTCCTCTGCCCATCAGCCTGCTGCCACTGAAGCTGCCTGCGCCGCAGCCCATAATAATGCCCCCACTGCTGGGCTTCAGCTGCACCACTGCGCTGCTTCAGCCACTGGAGCTCCTGAACACCTGCGGGCCCGTCCTGCCCTCCAGCGGAGACTACAGACCCGTCAAGAGTTTACAGAACAACCACTGAACAGACTGACCCCAGATCAGGCGGAATGAGTGACCACTGATAGAGAGAGACTGACCTCAGATCAGCTGGTGTAAGTGACCACCGACTAATTCACTGGATGTAACGATTCACTGAGTCATTTGAGAATCGATTCAAAGATGTGATGATTCAGTTCAGTTCAGCAGGAGAAATCAACATGGAAAAACAAACACCACATAGAAATCTGATGCACAAGTTTACATATGTGGATTGCATACATATAAGGAAATGTAATATGTGGAACATAAACATTTTAAAATATTGCAAAAATGAAATGTCCGTTTCCATATTATTTTTCACCCATTAGAATTAGATACAGATAGATCAATAGTGTAGATAGAAATAATAATATAATTACTTTTCTAATAATATAAATAATGTAAACAGTTAATAATATGCTGATTTTTTTAAAAACATTTTTACGTTAAAAAGGTAAAAAAAAATCTCAGCTAAGAAAAACACAACTAATATATTAGTTTCTTTAAATTGAAGGTTTTTTATATTATCTGGTATTTATTAATTTATTTGATTAGGAATTTGTTTTAAAATTTCAATTATGCATGTTATTCTATAAAATACATGTTTCTTATTTTACACATAAATCTGCAGTATTTTACATCATTTCTTCATCAAAGGGTCATTTCTAAATTCTCTCAACTAATTAAAACAATATGGTGAAATAATGTTATGATGCAGTGAATCATGAGTCGACTGAATCGTTGCATCTCTTATAAACGGTTATTAATAATCGTCACACACTCGTCTGCCTCTAGAACCATTCATAAAACATTTATTACAAAACTGGACATTTCATAACCCCATCAAACCTGCTGTTCAGAGATCTCAGTGCTCGCTGAAGGATGAAGACGCTATATTAGTTTGCTTTGTTTTGAATATTTGTGTTTCACTGTGTCACTGGTCTTGTGTCACTGGTCTTCCTAAAAAGACAGTCAGACAGTTGCAGCTCATCCAGAACGCTGCAGCCAGAATTCTAACCAGAACCAGAAAATCAGAGCACATCACACCTGTCCTCAGGTCTCTACACTGGCTGCCAGTTACATTCAGAATAGAGTTTAAAGTATTATTACTGGTCTATAAATCACTAAATGGCCTAGGACCTAAATACATCACAGATATGCTCACTGAATACAAACCTAACAGATCACTCAGATCATTAGGATCATATAAACTAGAAGTTCCAAGAGTTCAGTCAAAGCAGGGTGAATCTGCCTTCAGCCACTATGCCCCTCGCTGCTGGAATCAGCTTCCAGAAATGATCAGATGTGCTGAACATCAATAGGCAACAAATAGGCACATTCACATCCAGACTGAACACACACCTGTTTAGCTGTGCCTTTACTGAATGAGCACTGTGCTGCGTCCGACAGATTGCACTATCATGTTTTTCTCTTCTTCTTCATTCTTTTATATCACATTTTACCTGTTTTTATGTTTTGTTTTGTTTTTACGATTATTTGTTTTTATTTTTATTTTACTTGTTTCTTTTATTCTTGTTTATGTAAAGCACTTTGAATTGCCATTGTGTATGAAGTGTGCTATATAAATAAACTTGCCTTGCCTTGCCTTTCAT
The DNA here is from genome assembly GCF_052040795.2 of Danio rerio. NCBI lineage: Eukaryota > Metazoa > Chordata > Actinopteri > Cypriniformes > Danionidae > Danio > Danio rerio. Next base: position 360,798 of record NC_141026.1, read on the forward strand.
TGCATGAAAAAGAGCAGCGTGAACATTCTGCTAAACATCTCTAAAAGATATGAGCTTTGGCATGTGCTCAGTGTGTGTGAGAGAAACTGAACATCTGCAGCTGGAACCAGTGGATCAACAGAGACTGTGCTTGTGAATTTCACTAATATTTCAGCATGCATGTCAGAAAGCTAGTGACACCGCCCTCTACTATAGTACATGACAGAGTGCACTGTCTATGATGTTGAGCAGGAGTGACGCTAATCATACAGAAACAGTTTGTTTTCCGCTCATGATCTCATGTATGTGTTGTTTATAATGTACGCTGTTTGCTGCTTTGGGGAATGTGTGTGTGTGTTTCAGTTTGCTGCTAATAAAGATAATAATATGCATATTAGTGCTGAGTTCTGTCTGAGTAACACTGCTTACAAAGAGGATTTAAACACATTTTTAAACAACATACTTGTCTCAATGAAGGGCGAAGGCCTCTTGATTTTGCTGATTTGAGCTCAATAAAATCTGATCATGTCTTGATGTTGACAGCACAAGCACAGATGTCTTGATACTTCAGGCTGTTGATGTTGATCATCCACTCTGCAGATCTCTCGCACGCCCCCATACTGAATGAACCCCAAAGCATGCTTTCTACTTCACCAAACTTGTCTGATTTCTGTGAGAATCTTGGTCCATGCTGGTTCCAGTAGGTCTTCTGCAGTATTGGTGATGATTGGGATGCAGATCAGCAGATGATCCAGCAGAGAAATCCACCTTCTGACACCAAATGATCAATTTAAGACCAGTTATTATCTGCTGCTCTTCAACTGGAGGATCCAGCACAAGACTTCTGTCAGGGAGTGTATTAATAACTGATTTCTTTTATCTTTGCCATGATGACAGTACATCATATGTTACTAGATATTCTGCAAGGCGATCGTACTGCCTCTTATTTCTGTGTTAGAAAATAAGCAGCAATGTTTTATATAAAGAAAACTATAGAAGTGACATCCTCACATCATTATAGCATATTTGTTATGATACTGTGCAACAATAACTCATATTTTTACATCACTGTGAGGGGTATTTTTAGGGTTGGTATAGAGGTAGACATCAATAAAATATAAAATGAACATATGTAATTTAATAAATATAAACAATTCTCACTATAATTACAGTTTTTAAATTACTGTGAGGGGTAGATGTTAATGAAATACCATTGATTGTTTAATTTAATAATTATATATATATATAATACTCATTATAAATACTGCTTTAACATAGGTGTGAGAGTTGGGTTTAGAGTTGGGATAGGTGTAGACAATAATAAAATACAATTAAGTGTTTAATTCATAAGTATTATAAATAATACTCGATATAATTCATAATAATAATAAGAGTGTGGAGGAGCATCTCCAGCATCAGCAGCAGCAGCACAGGTGAGGTGAGGCTCCGCCCAGACTGTGACATCACGGGTGTGGCGCAGGTGCGCGGTTGCCGGGTGGTGCTGTTATTCAGTATTCACTGGAGTTGAACTGTCCTCAGATCAGCAGAGACCCGAGCATAGGCGATTATTGATCCGCGGTGGACTTCGGATCATCAAACACAAGCACAGACTGACTGACGGAAACACGTGAACAACCGAACATGCACGCAGTCTGGAGAAAATCCGCCTAAAAATGCACCAAAGATGAACCGGAGGGGATAAAGATTCGGTTCGGATTCGGTTC
>NC_141026.1:367500-392500 GCF_052040795.2 Danio rerio
CTCATCACTGCGCATCTCGTCATGCAGCATGTTGTTAGGACACGGGGTTACAATGTGACCTGCTCAGCTAATGTTTACACTCTTAATATTTAGAATAAGCACCTCATGTGAAACTCTGAATCTGCATCTCATTTTGGAGTCTGCTGCTGTCCACCAGAGGTCACATTTCAGTCATGGACGCATGCTTTGAGAGTCTTCCTGACTGAATGAATGAAATACACTGTTTTCCACCATCTGGCAACCCAGGGTGCTGAAATATAATTGGCTGAACTGGCATTGGGCGGATTAAAGAGACCAAAACAAAGACAGACACTCCAGCACGTAACGCACATGTTCACAGCAGAATTGAGTGATCTGACTTCAGCATTGAGTTTCAGATAACAAGAATGTTCCCTGAGCATGTTTCTGAGTATCTGCACACGCATGATGCTGTATTACGCTGTAGACGAGTCAAACACTCACATACAGCAGATTTAATGGCTTTATTTCTTGCCTCAGAAGTTGATCAAGTGAAAAAGGTCACTGACAGTGTGTGTGTGTGTGTGTTATTGCTTGTGTCACTGTATGTGTGTTATATCTGTATGTGTTATGGTTTTGTGATGTGTGTGTGTGTGTTCAGCATGTCCCGGTCAGGCCTTGTGTATCCTCAACGGTCTGTGTGTTCCAGCGTGTGACGGGATCACCGACTGCCCGAACGGCTCTGATGAGAGAAACTGTGGTACATCCCCACTTCATCACACCTGAGTGTGTGCGTGTGTGTGTGTGTGTGTGTGTGTGACTAACATAATTCTGAAGAAACGGCTTTAAGGAAGTGAAATAAGATGGTTTGAGTGTGGGCAGAAGGACTGAAATGTGTATGTGTGTGTGTGTGTGTGTGAGTCACTATTGCGCAACACAACCGCTTTAAAAGGAGAAGCTGATTCAAGATCATCATTAAGGCACAAGTGTGTGTGTGTGTGTGTGTGTGCATAAGAGCTCCGTAATCACACTCACGGCTTTATATTCATAACCTGTGATGTTTGAATCAATCTGCATCAGAATTAATCTCTTTTCTGAGACTTTTAACTGTTCATAAAGTCTACAAAACCGTTATAAATCAGTGTTTCAGCTGTAAATCAGCTCATTTATATCATTATTATTATTATTATTTATAATTGTAATGAGATTTTGGCAGACGTTTTGTACAGCACAGCGGTCCACTGCTGTTGTTTTTATTGTGCTTTAGAAATAAATTAGATTTTTGATTGTGTGTTTGTGTGTGTGTGTGTGTGTGTGTAGTGTGTATTGCTCAGTTTCAGTGCACAGAGGACAGTCAGTGTGTCGATTACTATAAAGTGTGTGACCAGCATCCAGACTGCATTGAAGGCAGCGATGAGGACAACTGCACACATGGTACCACACACACACACACACACACACACACACTAATTCTTATTCAAACACGTACACAACACATACACTACCTGAAACAGCCATACAAACTCAGAAAGTGTGTGTTTTTTATGCTGAGCTGAAAATATCTTCTATTCCTGACCCTCAAACACACACTTCTGCATTTCCAGATATTATATTAAACGGTGTAGTCCCCCCCCCCCCAACACACACACACACACACACAAAAGAAAGTTGATTTATCTTTTCTCTTAGATGATGACCCCAAAAAAACTTTAACTGTGTGTGTGTGTGTGTGTGTGTGTGTGTTCAGGTGTACCATGCTCTGACATGACGTATGTTTGTGGTGATGGAACGTGTCTGAAGAAGCCGAACCCAGAGTGTGACTTCATCACCGACTGTCCTGATGAATCTGACGAGAAACACTGCGGTAGGTGTGTGTGTGTGTGTGTGTGTGTGTGTGTGTGTGTGTTTATCTGTGATAACTCTATCTCCCTCCAGACTGCGGCCTGAGGCCCTTCAGCAGTCGTATAGTGGGCGGGGCTGATGCAGTGGAGGGGGAGTGGCCATGGCAGGCCAGCCTGCAGATCAGGGGGCGGCACATATGCGGAGGGGCGTTAGTCTCCGCCCAGTGGGTGGTGTCTGCAGCTCACTGTTTCCATGATGACAGGTGAGCGACGCGTCTTTGTGTGTGTGTGTGTGTGTGTGTGTGTACATGCCTCTTCATCTGTAGTGTATGCAGGTTTTTCTTTCTGTCAGTCTGGATGGTGTATCTGCATGACTGTGTGTGTGTGTATGTGTGTGTGTGTGTGTGTGTGCAGGTATTCTCCATCAGTGTGGACAGTGTATCTGGGTAAGCTGCGTCTGTCCAGCAGTGGTCAGTCAGAGGAGGCGGTGGGCGTCTCGCTCATTCACCTGCATCACTACTATGATGACGAGACTCATGATTACGACGTGGCGCTGCTGCGGCTGGCGCGGCCGGTGTGGGCGGGTACGCTGGCACAGCCTGTGTGTGTGCCACCCGTCACGCATCAGCTGGAGCCGGAGCTGCTGTGCTGGGTCACGGGATGGGGAGCGCTCAGAGAGGGAGGTAAGACATGCGGATTCATTCAGACTTCTGCGGGAGCCTTCATATCGCCTCCATATAGTTCCTCTGATAGAATCAGCGGTAGCTGCGGGCTTTAAAGGGGAATAATTTGCCCATTTTTACAAGATGTGAAAAGTATCTGAGGTCCCTAGAGTGTAGTGAAGATTCAGCTCAGAATACCACACTAATGAGTGCTGGTCAGGTGTGTGTGTGCTTCAGTGTGAGTGTGTGTTGATGCTTATGTCAGTCTATGTCGCTCCTGCTTCATCTAAAACTCCACATCTATAATCCTCTGAGTCTATGCTGACATGATCTTCAGCAGCTCAAACACTCTAATGGCTAATGGACAGACGGCTGCTTCTCACTCAGGGCTGCTGCTTATGCTAATGAGATGGGCACTAGTGGGCGGGGCTTTCCCCCTCTGATGACATGTACACGGGGGGAATGTCAGTCACAGTGTTTCTGCAGACTGTTTTCATCAAGTCTGTTGATAACAAACACAATAGATTCATGTTGAGCATTAGAGGCTGGAGATATTCACACACTGCACACACACACAGCTGGGTTTATACCCCTTATGAAGGTATATTTTTCACAAAAGGTACCATTTACAGCTGTCCATTATGCAAATCTTATGTATGTATTTCTAGACCAGAGATGCCCAAACTAGGGCCTGCGGGCCAAAGTTGGCCCATGGTAACCTTTGATTTGGCCACCGACCAATCAGAGAAGAGATGGACCAGTGATGGGAAAAACTGGGGCGAATCCCTTAAACAGAGATCGTCATTTCTAATTTTATATAGCCTTTTCTTTGTTTGTTTAATTGCTGAGCTACAAAAAAGCAAAACTGATTTATATGTGAATTATATGTGAATTAATCAGATTTTAAAGGGTCATGAAAACCCTAAGACACTTTGTTTTTAGATGTTGACAGATGTTGGTCAGAAGTATTCGACCCCTTTGAATTTTTTCTTTTTTAAATATTTCCCAAATGATGTTGAACAGATTGAGGAAATGTTCACAGTATGTCTGATAATATTTGTTCTTCTGGAGAAAGTCTTATTTGTTTTATTTTGGCTAGAATAAAAACAGTTTTTAATTTTTAAACACCATTTTAAGGTCACTATTATTAGCCCTTTTAAGCTGTATATTTTCTGATAGTCTACAGAACAAACCATCATTATACAATAACTTGCCTAATTACACTAACCTGCCTAGTTACCCTAATTACCCTAGTGAAGCCTTTAAATAACACTAAAAGCTGAGTAGAAGTGTCCTAAAGAATATCTAGTCTAATATTATTTACTGTCATCATGACAAAGAGAAAATAAATCAGTTATTAGAATTGGTTTTATTGTAAGAAAATGTAATATACAATTATATATATATATATATATATATATATATATATATATATATATATATATATATATATATATATATATATATATACAATTAAAGTATTTTTTCTATGTATTTTAATATTATTAAATTAGGAAGTTACCATGTTACAATGTAATAGAGTTTGGTATATTGAGCTTCAGCCCACAACCCTCTATCAAGTTTGGATTTTAGCCCTTGATAAAAAGGTTTGGGCGCTCCTGCTCTAGACAAATACAACATTAAACCCAAAATAAACATCCAAATACTCACAGTGTTTGGGTTTTTCTCCCCCCATCAGGGGCAGTGAGTGACGTCCTGCAGAAGGTGGATGTTCGTCTGGTCAGTGAAGACGCCTGCGTTCGCTCGTATGGATACCTGATCTCTCCTCGGATGATCTGCGCTGGATACCGCAGCGGAGGGAAAGACGCCTGTCAGGTGACTAACGATGGACCCCACTGCAGACGAGTAACAATTAACTAAAATAGGGACTGATCTTCATCTCAAAGTGTAAAAATAAGGTTTCTGCAAGGAGCAGGTTTTGGGCTGAGAGACAGAAAATATAATTTCCCACATTAAAAATATACTGCAGTGCTTATGAACCACACTACTGTAAAATACCTGACTTAATCTGCTGTGGTGATTCTACAGTTGCTATGGTAACAAGACAACTATTGTAATTGATATGTTGTGATTCTACAGTTGTTATAGTAACACGACAACTATAGTAATTGATATGTTGTGGTGATTTTACAGTTGCTATGGTAACATGACAACTATAGTAATTTATCTGTTGTGATTCTACAGTTGCTATGGTAACATAAAATTAAAAAGTAACATAAAATTAATAGTAACTGATCTGTTTAGGTGATTCTACAGTTGCTATGGTAACAAAACAACTATAGTAATTGATCTGCTGCAATGATTCTATAGTTGCTATGGTAACTAAATATCTCTACAACGATATCACTAATGACTAATAAATAATAAAAATAAATTACTAAAATAAACTGATGACCCAATAGTGTAGTTTTCTACAACTAAAGGGCAGTTTGTACTACAACACACCACTTGAGTTTACTGTAGTCAAAACTAAAGTGCACTACAGTATTTATCATTTCAGTGCAGTTAATAATACAGTATGCCGGACTACTCATTACCAAACAGTGGTAACTATAACTATAAATACAGTGTAACACACTTTTCTGAAGCGTTTACTATAAATCACTGTTCTATTTTTAATCTGGGCTGGTCAGTATAAAAAAGGGAAGTCACATGACAAGCCACAAAAATCACAGAAACCTAATGTGTGTGTGTGTGTGTGTGTGTGTGTGTGTGTCAGGGTGACTCTGGCGGGCCGCTGGTGTGTCAGGAGCCGTCTGGCCGCTGGTTTCTGGCCGGTGTGGTCAGCTGGGGTCGTGGCTGTGGACGGGCGGATTATTACGGCGTTTACACCCGGATCACTAAACTCAGCGTGTGGATCAAACGCATGATCTCCTCCTGAGAGACTCCAACACATCACTCTGTGTGCCAGACTCAACGCAGCAGGGTTGCCAAGTTTTCACAACAAGAGACCAACAGCCAATCAAAAGTAACAGAGTAAAGAGCAGGAGGCGAGGGGGGGCATGATTAAACCCACAGATGACAAAACAACCAGAATACACAGATTAAAACTAGCCCAATTCTACAGGAAAACCACAGCCTTGGCAACACTGCATGGCAGATGAAGATGGAGCTCATGTGACCATGCGCATATGAATATTGATGAACACACACTGTTCATCTGCACAACTGATTTTGAATAGCTGATAATGCTGGCGGTGCTGTGAGCTCTGATTATTCAAGCTTTTCTCAAACTAACTGTTCACATTGAGTCAACAGTGTGTGCTGAAAAACTTCATTACCCACGATGCTGTGTAACAGATTCCTCCAATCAGAGATTTGCAGTGATCGACGCATTCTGAAAGAGATCTTTAGCTCCGCCCACTCTCATATTGCATAATTAATGATGTAATGGAGTCTATCAATGCTTTTAAAGTACTGAAATAATTGTGTATGTTCATTCATTCATTTCAGATTAGTCCCTTTATTAAACAAGGGTCAACAAATGCCCTTTCAGCTGCAACCCATCACTGGGAAACACCCATACACACTCAAACACTACGGCCAGTGTAGTTGATCAGTTCCCCTATAGCGCATGTGTTTGGACTGTGGGGGAAACCGGAGCACCTGGAGGAAACCCACACCAACACGGGGAGAACATGCAAACTCCACACAGAAACACCAACTGACCCAGCCAAGACTCAAACTAGCGATCTTCTTGCTGTGAGGTGACAGTAATGACCACTGCGCCAAAGGGGGAAAATTGAAATATATAAGTCCTGTAAGCTTTTTTCTCAGCTGTTTTTAAAGGGATAGTGAAATGAAAATGTACTCACTATTTACTCTCCCTCAAGTGCTTATAAACATTCATCAGTTTCTTTCTTTAGAACACAGGAGAAGATATTTTGAAGAATGCTGAGCACCTGCAAACATTGACTTACAGGCTTACAGGTTTCCACCTTTCTTAACAAATCTTTCATTTGTGCTGATCTGAAGAGAAAGAAACTCACAGATGTCTGGAGCGGGTGAGAGCAGAAGACAGAATGGTCATGTTTGTGTAATTTATCTCTTTAATTTGATTGTCGTTGCCAATGCTTCATGGGATAACAGTTGTTCAGTTAAAACAGCTCAGTTTTGTATGTTTGTCTGATTTTCTGAAGCTTTTGTCAGAGATTGTATGTTGGGGTTTCCTCACCGCTTGCTTTGGTTCATTTCTTAGAACGCTTTAACCACAACTTTTGTTTTCTTGCAACTGGTTATGAGCAATGTGTTTGTGCTGTTCCGTCAGTTATTAGCGGTCTGAGTTCACTTGTTTCCGACTGTTAGCTCGGCTCGAATGATTCTGAATTCTCCAGAAATGAACAGTGGTGATGTCACGGTGACGCAGTTCCTCTTTCCTGTAAAGGACTGACCGGTAAAACTCCCTGTGCCGTTCAGAACAGCCCCATCTGAAGCGCTGAAACCAACACGAGCATCAGTCATTGCTGGAACACATAAAGCTGTGTACAGAGCTGACGTTTCTGCTGTCAGACGGTGATCTTTCTGTGCGATTGTTGATTAGAGCTGCTCAATGTAAGCACGACAGCATAAACAGTACATTTATCAGACTGACTGAACATATATGTGGAAATACGATGTCAAATCGCCACTTTAGAGTTCTCACATGAAAAATACTGACGTTTTTGAACTATTCTACAGTGAAGTACTTGATGTACATCTGTTGTGGTGATTCTACAGTCGCTATGGTAACATGACAACTATAGTTACTGATCTGTTGTGGTGATTCTACAGTTGCTATGGTAACATGACAACTATAGTTACTGATCTGTTGTGGTGATTCTACAGTTGCTATGGTAACATGACAACTATAGTTACTGATCTGTTGTGGTGATTCTACAGTTGCTGTGGTAACACGACAAACATAGTAACTGATCTGTAGTATCTGATCTATACTAACTGAACTGATCGTCACGATTCTACAGTTGCTATGGTAACGCAAATGTTATAGCAACATGTTACATTATATTTTGTGGTGATTCTACAGTTGCTATGGTAACATGACAAATACAGTAACTGATCTGTTGTGGTGATTCTACAGTTGCTATGGTAACATGCCAAATAAAGTAACTGATCTGTTGTGGTGATTCTACAGTTGCTATAGTAACACGACAAATAAAGTAACAGATCTTTAGTATCTGATCTATAGTAACTGAACTGATCGTCGCGATTCTACAGTTGCTATTGTAACGCAAATATCATAGCAACATATTACATTACATTTTGTGGTGATTCTACAGTCGCTATGGTAACACGACAACTATAGTAACTGATCTGTAATATCTGATCTATAGCAACTGAACTGATTGTCATGATTCTACAGTTGCTATGGTAAGGCAGATATAGCAACATATTACTTTATATTTTGTGGTGATTCTACAGTTGCTATGGTAACACGACAAATAAAGTAACTGATCTGTTGTGGTGATTCTACAGTTGCTATAGTAACGCAAATATTACAGCAATATAAACAAATGAGCCAATACTGTAGTTTTCTACAACTTTATGGAATATTATACTGTGGTAAAAGCAAAAGTACACCACAGTATTTATTATGTTTAATCGGTTCACAAACACTAGTGTAAGGACTGTCTGCTACTGCTTAAAGCGTCATCCATACTCACTATTAAACTCATGCCAGTGCATTATTGTCCACTTGTCATTGTAGATAAACGTTAACAAACAAAACTAATAACACTAAAACAGTATACACCAATGTCTTACTGACCAACACGGTCAAAATGTTTGAGCTCATATCTGTCTCCAGCTGTAGATAATCAGGCTCTTCAATTACACAAGCATACGCCCTCCAGAGCTTATAACACGAATTACAGCTGAACAACAACAGTGGTGGCTCCTAATAACTATTTACAGTATATTTTCATCTGCTATATATTGCCCTCTTGTTGTTATACACATACACACTACTCTTTAATGCTGTTAAAAGCACTTATCTGTTCACCAATGCATAGTTTGTTTGCGCTACATTTGCTTATTGCTTACCTTGTCTCGTGATTTAGCCAAAATTCTTGTCTTTTGCATAATTTTTAGATAGTAATTTCTTATATCAAGTCCTAAATAAATAAATAACAGTAACTAACTAAATAGATGTATTTATTTATTTAGGACTTGATATAAGAAATTACTTCCTAAAAATTATGCAAAAGACATGGATGTTTGCTAAATCATGAAACAAGTTAAGGAGTGTCGCTGGGGAAGTTGTATCAGAGTTCAGTCTTTGGCTCTATACTGACACCTAGCGCTCATGCGCAGAAGCACACGCTGAAACAGCTGATCTTTGGCAGGATTGGCAATATATAAAGTACACTACACCAACGACAAAAAAAAAAAAAAGCAAAACAGAGTAAAACAAATGTTGTAATGATGTGTATTCGGTGGAAACTATAAACAGTTTAATTTTAGTGAATCCTTAAATCAACAAAATGTAAAAATGTGATCTATTTAAAACTGAACATTATTCGTGTCTTTAATGCCCCTTTCCAGACATTCAGTGTCTCCTTAAGGAATAAAGAATTTAGATAAGGCTAATGTTCTTTAGGATGATCATATTAAAGCTGTATAATAATCAGAAATGTTTCTGAATAATAAAATCAGCTTATTTTCCAAACAAATCTGAATGTTTTGCACTTTTGAACTGCAGTTGCTGTTAAACGTCCTCAGTTAGGATAAAAACAAGTTTGTGGAAAGTCCCTACAGATGTGAAAGCAGAAGTGTGTGTTGTGTAGAGGCGTTTCACATTCCACACAGAAATCCACAGCTTTTTTAGCCCAGCAGTGATTGTTTATTTATCTAAATATATATATATATATATTCAGCTTTTATATTCATTTCAGTTATATTATTTACTAATATGCAAATGTTTATATGGTGTATTTACAGTTTGTACAGCAACATCTTCTGTCTTTTGCTTTGTTCACCATAAAGTGGATCTAATTGAATTCACATTGTAAACCTTAAATACAAGTTAAAGAGTTATTATTTATTTCATGCTTTACTTTTTTATAACTTTATTTTTTTAGTTACTCCTAAAAACATTCAGCATAAATCTGCAGATTTATTACAAAGTTTTGTGCAGAAATAGCAAAATCTGCATTGCGGGCATCTGTAAAACTCACAGAGTCAGATCATCTTTAAAGAGCTCATGCATGCGTCTTGCTTCTTATTTAAGGGTTTTGTGTTTTGTTTTCAGGAATAATGTCAAAAATCAAAAGTTTTTACTTAATAGCAAAATAAATAACTGAAAAAATAGAAAGAAAAAATACAATAAAATGCATGGATTATGCATGAGCAACTGTTTTAAGAACATCTTTAAACTTATCTTGCATGAATATGACTAGAAGACAGCTGAAATGAAAGAAAGAAAGAAAGAAAGAAAGAAAGAAAGAAAGAAAGAAAGAAATACGGACAGATGAATGGTTAGATGGATGAAAGGATGCATGGACAAATAAATGGATGGCTGGATGGATAGATGTAAAACAGACAGACAGAAATATAGATGATAGATAGATAGATAGATAGATAGATAGATAGATAGATAGATAGATAGATAGATAGATAGATAGATAGATAGATAGATAGATAGATGGATGGATGGATGGATGGATGGATGGATGGATAGATGGATGGATGGATGGATGGATGGATAAATGAAAACTCTATTAATAATCTTTTCTGAATATGTGTGTGTGTGTGTGTGTGTGTGTGTGTGTGTGTGTGCTCGCTGATGTCCAGAACAGTGTTTGTGTGGGTCTGAGAGTCCGTCTCTGCTGTTTCTCTGTCTTCAGTGTGATCTTGGCAGATTTCCTCAGCATGGCATCTCTCATTCAGTCTGTTTACTCCAGTGCCATGTGCTGTTTCTAATACAGCTACTCACATTTACCACACAGAGCGCGCCCAGTAACATCATAATAAACTGACTGACAGCAGATTACTGGTGCTTTAAACTCATTACTAATATCACAATTACAAGTTTATTATATTAAAAAAAGACAAAGGAGAAGAATCAGTGAATGCACACATTTTTCCATTGTGTAAATAACAATATAATCCTGCAATCCATAATAAAGCAACTGTAGTCTGATTCTGAGTGCTTGACTTTTCCACTCTGATTGTGTAATCCAGATTACATATAATCCATGATCAGTGCGTGTACCTGCAGATCCAACATGCCGATTCCTGCCGACAGCATCAGTTTAACACAACAGAGCAGAACAGACGGCAGAGATGAGTGTGTTTCCTGAAGAAACTCCTCCTAATGTCAGACACACACACACACACACACACACACACAGAGAAAGAGAGAGAGAAAGTCGCTGAAGGTGCTCGAGGACGCAGCGGTGAGTTTCTGCATTTCCATCTTCTGTTTTCTGTGTCTACATCTGCTCTGAGGCTCTCCAGAGTCAGCGTTCCAGCAGGTTTTCATGCCGTTTCTCTGGAAAGAGTTCAGTCTGAGCATATTTTACTGAGATTGATCATTTAGTGAGGACGTGGCTCTCTCTCTCTCTCTCTCTCCTCATCTGGTTTTCATAAGGCGAACACACAGAGCAGCTCAATGAATCAGTCATGTTCTCTGCTGTTTAACGCTGCTCTTCAACAGTGATGATGTGACTGAGAAGAAGATTATTAATGTGAAAGAAAGAGCCATGCTGGGTAGAAGAAACATGATGTTAGGAGATGATGAGATCACACTGAAGAGCAGAGAGAGGCAATGATGGAAGGACACATGGACGGATGGATGGATGGATAGAATAAAAGAAAGACAGAAAGAGACAGACAGAAGGATGGATGGATTGACGGATAGACGGATAGATAGATAGATGGATGGATGGATAGATAGATAGATAGATAGATAGATAGATAGATAGATAGATAGATAGATAGATAGATAGATAGATAGATAGATAGATAGATAGATAGATAGATAGATAGATAGATAGATAGATAGATAGATAGATAGATAGATAGAACAACACCATCAGAATTAATTGGATGGATGGACGAATAGATGGATGGGCTGATGGATGATGTCATATATTTATTTTTAAGACTGTTTAATCTTCTTCTACAGTCATCATCATCATCAGTGGGACACACACACACACTTCACCTCCTGCTGCATGATGGGAACATGATTTCTCACGCGTGGCTTTAATACGACAGGAAGTTTTAACTTTTAAGAACGATTAGATCTGTGCTATAATTATATTTACAGATGTTCAGATCATTTCTGCCGAGACTGAGAGTTTATAAAGGTGTAGCAGGTGCTGTGTAGTTGGCGGTTCATTCCGCTGTGGCAAGCTCTGATAAATCAGGAATTAAGATGAAGGAAAATGAAGAGCCAAAAGAAAATGACACTGTCTAAAAAGATGAAAGTTTTGAACATGCTGAGTAAGTACACAAGGTTATATTGCTAAACAGGCATATTAAGGGATTTATATTGAGCGTGGGTTTCCTCCGGGTGCTCCGGTTTCCCCCACAGTCCAAACACATGCGCTATAGGGGAACTGATCAACTACACTGGCTGTAGTGTATGAGTGTGTGTGTGAATAAGTGTGTTGGGTTGCGGCTGGAAGGGCATCCACTGTGTAAAACATGTGCTGGAATAGTTGGCGGTTCATTCCACTGTGGCGACTCCTGATGAAAAAGCACTAAGATGAAGGAAAATGAATGAATGAGTGTCCTAGAGTAACAAACGGTTGATGATCTTGACATGTTTCTGACTTTATGATGAGATATTCAGAAGCTGAAACGGCTCTGACCTCTGCTCTTCTTCTACAGGTGTTGTGATGTGGGCTGTGCTTCTGCTGTTGCTCCTCCCCCCTGAGGGGTCTGGCTCCTCCCCCTCCAGGCCTACGCCCAAATACTGCCGCAGGTGCTGCGATCACCTAGACCCGCCCTTAAGCCCTGCCTCCTCCCACTCTGCAGCCAATCAGATGCCAGAGATCCGGACAATCATTAACATGACCATACTTAAAGGCAAGACTTGCTTGAAATGTAGTCATAATACTGTGCGCTTTGAGAATGACGGCTTTAAAAAAAACATCTCAAAAAGATAATTGATTCTCCCCCATGATGTTGAGCAGATTCAGCAGTTGTTCACAGTGTTTCCTGTAATATTTGTTCTTCTGGAGAAAGTCTTATTTGTTTTATTTGTGCTAGAATAAAAGCAGTTTTCAATAGTGTTAAAGTCATGTTAAGCTCAATATTATTCACCCCTTCAGCAATATTAGTGTTGGATAGTCTCCAGAACAAACCACTGTTATACAATGACTTGCCTAATTACCCTAACTTTACCCTGATTACCCTAGTGAAGCCTTTACATGTCACTGTAAGCTGAACACTAGTGTCTTGAAGAATATCTAGTCTAATATTATGTGCTGTCATCATGGAGAAGAGGAAACACATCAGCTATTAGAGATGAGTTATTCACACTGTTATGATTAGAGATGTGTTGGAGACAAAAATATTAACCTGAGGGTGAATAAAGCTGACTTCATATATCTGCAGTGAGTCTCAGTGTTGGTTTTGCTCTCAGTCTTCCTCAGATGAAGAGCAGCTTCTGTTTACTTGTTCTCTGGTTCACACACAGTGGACACAAATTGCTGTGGTCAAAAGCAGACAGATTCCTGAAACTGGCCACAAGACTGGCTATTGGTCACTGTGAAGTCACGTGACGTCTGTTTATTTCCTGTATGAGGGGTAATTTGACTAGTGCTAAGGAGTTGAGCAGTTTAATCTGCAAGTGAATACTCTAAAACTCATTCAGTTTCAGTCCATGACGCAGATGTGAAGTGTGTTTGTAAAAGTGTTCAGCAGTAAACATCATGTTTTGATCAGTTGGTGAAGTAATATGGGTTTGGATGACAACGCTGTGTATACTAGCATTAGTGTTCACTAACGAGTGCACTTAATCTCTGATTGGATGTAAATATTGAATTTACTGCAAACATGTTAAATGTACAGTGATTGCTGCAGGGAAGTTTTGGCCAGCAGGTGTCACTGTTTTTCCCATTAACCTCCAGTGACAGCAGGGTGTTTGAGTCCATCATAAAATCAATCAATGCATTTATACTATTTATATAATTTATTTATTATTTATGAACTATTTTTATACTAAAGCTGTTTAATATTTTATATTTATACATTTTTAATCAAAGATTTGCCCTAACATTGTAAATGAAGTGAGAAATAAGATCACGTTGCGGAGGCGGTGTGTCAATAACACGGACACGAGATGAGGCTGAGTTGATTTTGTGAACATGCACTGCAACATGTTTTGCCTCTTGGTGTTGAATCGCTGAATGCCTGCTCAACTGTACATTGCTTCAGACAGACTCTTCTGCTAAATGTCATGTATTAACTTCATTGATTGTTTGGTTAATTGACTGACTGGGTGATCAATTGATTTGTTTGGTTGCTTGATCAGTTAATGGATTGATTGGCTGGTTGATTAACTTGATAGTTGGTGGATTGTTTGTTGATCAATTGATTGGTTGGTTGATTGGTTGATAAATTTTTTGCTTGGTTGATCAATCAATTGGTTGGTTGGCTGATTGATTGGTTGACTGATTAGCTGATATGTTGATTGGTTGACTGATAGATCAATTGATTGGTTGATTGACTGATTGATTGATAGATTGATTTGTTGGTTGGTTGGTTGATTGACAGATTGATTTGTTGATTAATTCATTGGTTGCTTGATTGATTGTTTGGTTTGTTGATTGATTGATTGTTTGGTTGATTGACTGATGAATTGGTTGGTTAATTGATTGATAGGTTGATCAATTGATGGGTTGGTTGGTTGACTGATTGATCAGCTGGTTGGTTGGTTGACTGACTGATTGATTGATAGATTAGTTTGTTGATTGATAGGTTAATCAATTGATGGTTTGGTTGGTTAACTGATTGATCAATTGGTTGGTTGGTTGATTGACAGATTGATTGGTTCATTGATTCATTGGTTGGTTAATTGTCTGGTTTGTTGATTGATTGATTGTTTTAATTGATTGGTTGTTTGATTGATAGATAGACTGGTTAGTTATTCATTGGTCGGCTGATTGATTGTTTGATTTGTCGATTGGTTGATTACTTGATTGGTTGGCTGATTGATTGGTTGTTGATTGGTTGTTGATTGACTGACGGATAGATTGGTTGGTTGATTGATGGGTTGATGGGTCAGTTTGTTGACTGATTGATTATTTGGTTGGTTTATTGACAGATTGATTGATTGATTCATTGGTTTGTTGATTGATTGTTTGGTTTGTTCATTGGTTAATTGATCGATCAACAGGTGATAAAGGAGATCGTGGTGACCGAGGGACCCCTGGTAAATCCGGACAGGACGGATCCCCGGGATTCAGAGGTGTTACAGGGCCCAAAGGCAGTAAAGGAGGCCCCGGAGCCCCTGGAGACCCCTGCAAAGTCCAGCAGTCGTCCTTCTCGGTGGGCCGCCGCAAAGCTCTGCACAGCGCAGATTACTACCAGACGCTGATCTTCGACACGGTGTTCGTCAATCTAGGGGAACACTTCAACATGTTCAAAGGCAAGACCTCATTGTGCAATGTACCAGCACCTGTGTGTGTGTGTGTGTGTGTGTGTGTGTGTGTCTCTGAATGCCTCCTCAACTGTGTGCCGGCTGTTCTGTTGAGCATCTGCTAAATGACTGAACGTACAGTGAACTGTGTTGTTTTCCTCCATCATAGGCAAGTTCTACTGCGTGGTTCCCGGCGTCTACTTTTTCAACCTGAACATCCACACCTGGAACCTGAAGGAGACGTACCTGCACGTGATGCAGAACGAGCGGCCGCAGGTGATCCTGTACGCGCAGCCCAGCGAGCGCTCCATCATGCAGAGCCAGAGCATCATGCTGCCGCTGGAGACCCACGACACCGTCTGGGTGCGGCTCTACAAACGACAGCGCGACAACGCCATCTATAGCGACCACAGCGATGTCTACGTCACATTCAACGGACACCTGGTGGCTCCCAAAGGCTGAAGAGCTGAGAGATTAGAGGAGGGACCGCCACTGGCAAATGTGTGTGTGAGTGTGTTCATTGTGTGTTGTGTTGTTTTAATCCTGTGTGTTCATTGTGTGTTGTGTTGATTCAATTCTGTGTGTGTGTGTTCACTGTGTTGTGTTGTTTAGATTCTGTGTGTGTGTGTGTGTGTGTGTGTATGATGTGTTGTTATAATTCAGGGTGTATCTGTTGTGTGTGTGTTATTTTAAGTGTGTGTATGTTCAGTTTATATATTTGTGTGTGTGTGTGTGTGTGTTTTCAGTTTCTGTGTATTCACTGTGCGTACATTGTGTGTATGTCTGATGAGTATGTGTGTGTTCTGATGTGGGTTTGTGTGTCTGATGTGTGTGTACATCTGTTGTATATATGTGTGTGTTCATTGTGTGTAGAGTATTTGCTTGTACGCACGTTTGTCTTTGTGTGTTCAATGTGTGTGTTATATTATTATATAAGTGTGTGCATTTTCAATGCATTTGTGTGTGTGTTGTGTGTGTTTTCACTGTGTCTGTGTGTCCTTGTTTGTTCATTGTATGAATGTTCTTTGTGTGTGTGTGTGTGTGTGTTTGTATTTGTACATGGGCTTGTCTTTGTTTGTGTGTGTGTGTGTGTGTGTGTGTGTGTGTGTGTGTGTGTATGCGTGTGTTTGGCTGCTGTGGAATGTGTACAGTTTACAAAACAAAGTATTTTTGAGTTACATTTACTTAAACCCAAAGTTTACTCTGATCAGTGTCCAGCTTTACTGAATTCTCTGTGGATCTGTGATTCGCTTTCAGGGAAATAAAGTCTGGAGTGTGTCTGAATTTCTTTAATCTTCACTAAAGGTGCCTGAAAATGACATTTCCAGTTGTTGTCAGATGTTGTTTGTATGAAGTGGCGCTAATCTGTACATTGACACACACACACACACACACACACGCACACACACACACACACACACACACACACACACACACACACACACACACACACACACACACACACACACGTGCACTTCAGCAGAGGAAAGCCAGCATGTCTCTGTTACCTGTGTATGTTTATATGGTTTCTATTAAATTCAGCAAGTAAATACTGAACTGCTCAGGTGTGTTGATTTACAGTGCTTCAGTCTGTCGTCTCAATATTTATGAGCCCTAAAATAAACCTTTAAATGAGACATATGCATATCATGATGGCCAGAATATCAAACCCTACAATTTTACTTAAAAAACACCAAAATTCTAATTATAACGTGACGATAAAACTGAAACATGCAACAAAACAATAACTAAGGAGGGCGGGGCTTATCAAAAGTATAGTTGTGTTACTATAGCAACTACAAAATCACCCCAATATATCAATGTTACCATAGCAACGACAGAATCATAACAGATCAATTACTATAGTTGTCGTGTTACCATAGCAACTATTAAATGACCACAACAAATCAATTAGTATAGTTGTTGTGTTACTATAGGAACTACAGAATCACCAAAACAGATCAGTTACTATAGTTGTCATGTTACCATAGCAACTACAGAATCACAACAGATCAGTTACTTTAGTTGTCGTGTTACCATAGCAACTATTAAATGACCACAACAAATCAATTACTAAAGTTGTCGTGTTACCATAGTATCTATAGAATCACCACAACATATCAATGTTACCATAGCAACTACAGAATCACAACAGATCAGTTACTATAGTTGTCGTGTTACCATGGTAACTATAGAATCAGCCCAACGTATCAATGTTACCAAAGCAACTACACAATCACAACAAATCAATTACTTTAGTTGTCATGTTACGATAGCAACTGTAGAATCACCACAACAGATCAATTAGGCTACTACAGTTGTCGTGTTACCATAGTAACTGATGAATTACCACAGCAGATGATATACACAGTATGGTTCCAAAAACAAACACAATCAGTATATTTGTCACGAGAGAGATATAAATCTGCTGAGAGGTGTTTGTGTTCGGGTGTCCACTGAAAACAACAGCATCATGCTGTAATGCCTGCTGAAAGCACACTCTGGCCAAATCACACACACACTTCACAACAAACAGCGCTTCTCAGTCCAGACTGAATGTGGGCAGAAACAAGACTAACAACACCAGAAACAACTGCTCACTCAACACAACGGTGAGTAAAGTCTGATGGAGAAACACGAGCGACTGACCTCCAGCATCTGCTGTGTGTTTTGCTGGTGCTCTGTGGAGTTTGGTGTTCAGTTGAAGTAATGAGCACATACCGCCCTCTAGTGTGCACTGATGTCACTAATAAAGGCTTGAAGAGACCCTTCACAAATGAACGATGGTTCTAAATAAACATTACAACTGTAATAACCACACTACCATTTATATAACCAAAGCTTCAGTACAAATACCATGGTTAAACTAGTGTCACTGTAATAAAACCATGGGATAACACATATTACAAATGCTTTTTAGATAGTAAAACCGTAGTAGGCGACACGTGTTTTTTCGGGTGCATTGAATACAATTCACTGTTTTTACTACAAATACCATGGTTAAACTAGTGTTCCTGCAGTTAGATCACGGTATAGCACACATTAAACATGTTTTTTTATGTATTAAAACTATTGTACTATTGTGCAACTGTATACTACAAATAGCATGGTTAAACTAGACAGACCATGGTACAATACAAGTAAACCATACTTTACCTAAGCCTAGTACAAGAGTAGTGAGCACGCTTTGCTTTGACTCAACTTCAATTTGTATATCCAGTTTCAGCACAAATGCCAAGGTTAAACTTGTAGTAACCATGTTTTTTGACTGCACAATTCCATATGACCCTAACATTTTAAATATTGTGATGTTATGTTAAAGATTATAATATACTAACCCACTAAATCAAATATTTAAGATTAAGGCTGCATTAAACTACAAAATTGTGATGCTCAGAAATGAATCTCTGACCCATATGTGTGAATTTACCACAGTAAAACACTCACGGCTGTCTCTGATTTTACTGTAGTCTAGTTTAACCTGGAGGAGGGCAAGTAGAAATACACAAAGAGGTTTTTAAATTAATTTATTATAGTTTTTGTCATAGAATTTGTTATCTGTAATTAAGGTTAACATATAGCCATTCATATACACAAAACAAAAAGGATCGTATAAACTCATTTAATGTACACACACTCCTTCATAGCAGTGCAGGAGAGAAATACGCTCGTCTTCTCACACACTCTCATCCTTTTCCCGTTGACACTCTGTTCATCTGACTGCAGATTCAGCATGACCAACTCTCCTGCACACACACACACACACACACACACACACACACACACACAACACACACACACACACACAAACGAGATTGGAGGAGAGAGTGAGGAGAATGAATGTGATTGGAGGACAGAGGAAGGAGAATGTACGGTATTGGAGGAGAGAGAAGAGAATGGACGCAATGGAAAGAGTGTGAAGGGAGCATGGACATGATTGGAGGAGTGTGAGAAGAGAATGGACGTGATTGGAGGAGTGTGGGGAGCATGGACATGATTGGAGGAGAGTGACAGACGAATGGATGTGATTGAAGGAGTGTAAGAGGAGAAGGGACGTGATTGGAGAAGTGTTAGAGGAGAATGGACGTGATTGGAGGAGTGTGAGAGGAGAATGAACGTGATTGGAGGAGTGTGAGAGGAGAATGAATGTGATTGGAGAAGTGTGAGAGGAGAATGAATGTGATTGGAGGAGTGTGAGAGGAGAATGGACGTGATTGGATGAGTGTGAGAGGAAAATGAATGTGATTGGAGAAGTGTGAGAGGAGAATGAATGTGATTGGAGGAGTGTGAGAGGAGAATTAACATGATTGAAGGAGTGTGAGAGGAGAATGAACGTGATTGGAGGAGTGTGAGGGGAGAATAGATTTGATTGGAGGAGTGTGAGAGCAGAATGAACGTGATTGGAGGAGTGTGAGAGCAGAATGAATGTGATTGGAGGAGTGTGAGGGGAGAATAGATTTGATTGGAGGAGTGTGAGAGCAGAATGAATGTGATTGGAGGAGTGTGAGAGGAGAATGAATGTGATTGGAGGAGAGAATAAAGGTGAATTTTCCGCGGCACATTAAATGTCAGATGACAGGAGGGCTAAAACTGGTTTGATTATGAACACAACCCCATACAGTGCATCAATAATAGTGATCTCGTACACGGTTACATGTCATGATGAGAAGAAACATTAAACATCAGCAGAAAATATAACGACAGAAAACAATCCTTTAATATAGTAAAAGCAGAACCTACAGAATAAGTTACGCTGTGAAGAGACGCAGTGCAGATATGATGAACAGTTCCACCACACTGGAGGACTCGGATCAAGGCCGGACAATCACAGGATGCTCACTATTATTTCCTGAAAAGTGTGTTTGTGTGCGTGGTCATGTTTTTATATCCTAGTGGGGACTTCAAGGTGACTTGTAAAGACTTCAATTGAGAAAACAAACCTATAAATCAGACACAATAAAGCATTTATAAAATGTAAAAATCCACAAACATCATTAAAGCCAAGAGAAGAGCCCACAAGGAGAGAAAAACAGACATTTGTGTGTGTGTGTGTCCTGAGTGGTGTTTGACTCACTTGAACACACATCATCTCATCTTCAAACACAAGATAAAGCTGATAATGACACCCAGAAGGCTTCAATCATCTGTATGCATTTAAGCTCACATGACATTCAGTGTCCATATGTCAGCGCTACTATTAAACCTGTGTGTCCATCTGCTGATCACAAACGGCCCGTGAGCTGCGGGTGACCCACAAAACAAATATACAAAAGCCCAAGTCAAAATCTACACAAGTATGCAAACACACACACGTCAGAGAGATTATTGTAAACACACTTGATCTGGGGTCAGTTTCTTCATTCAGTCATGATGGAGCAACAGCTTTAGAGTGTTCAGTGAAGACTGCAATACACTGTAATGCACGTTTATTTATTATTTATGTTTGCATTTGTCATGCGTGTCCATTTTTATTTTAGTCTATGATGTATAGTGCATCAAAAATAATGTGTAGTGTATTCCAGATCGCATATGTTGTGTGTTTCACCTTATAATGCTTTAAAGTTGTTGGGCGGGGCCAATATATATGTGACAGTACTACCTGATTGGCTCACGTCACTTTTGTGCCCACTGTTGCTCTCCAATCATCTAGCGCTCTTTAACTCCACCCACCAATCTGATGCTTATTTGCATACAGGCCAATATCTCAGCATCCAATCAACAACTTGAATTAAATCAAGTCCCCGCCTCCACATTTCCACTGTGTCACAATACTGAAGAAGCTTTTCATTGTGGCTTTAGTCAGTATTTTAATGAAGGATGCTCTATCGCCCCCTTGAGGTTCAACAGTACTACAGCATGTGTGTTTGCATACTAGCATAAATAATGAACAGTTCTAACCATCCCCATCATGTTTAGGATGAATGATATGGAGCGAGAGGACGGGATGGAGGGATGAGAATGAAGAAAGAGAGAGATGTTTCACACAGAGTCAGAGAAGAACAGCATCTCTCTCCTTTGACAGATCGGTCTTCCCTTTTCTACACAGAAACAGGATAGTAATAAATTAGATAAATAATGTAAACAACAACAACATTTACAACAGCAAACAACACAAAACAAAAATGACAATAAGAACTGCAAAACAGTGAACGTTTGTGGACAGAGAGAGAGAGATTTATCATCTGAAGCATCATCATTCACGCTGTACTATAGTCATGTACAGTAAGTACTGCAGTGTTTTTCAACTGTACTATAGTAAAGTGTATTGTACTGTTTTTATAATAGTATTTACAATTCTGTGTGTTAACAAATCAATACTACAGTGGACTGATAAACTGTAATAAATACTGTAGGATACCTACATTTTTACTGCAGTAAACTGTGGTGTATTGTGGTATAATATACCCTATAGTTGTGGAAATCTACAGTATTGTGACATTTGTTTATATTATTATAGTTGTTCTGTTACTATAGCAACTCTAGAATCACCACAACAGATCAATTGCTGTAGTTGTTGTTCCTATAGCAACTATAGAATCCCCACAACAGTGCTTTACTACAGTATGGTTCAAAAACACTACAATATTTACTAAATGTTACTATAGTAACCGTGCGCTAAACACTCAACACACAATCCCATCAGAGCGACTGCTGTGACACAAATCCAGAGCTGGATAAATCACATCAAATGTTCTTGTAAAACACAATATGGCACAGTGGTTGTCCAGATATGAGTTTGGCTCTCCTGCCTGCAAAATAGGAGGTCAAGTCATGAGGTCATTCATAAGGCGGTTAATAAAGAGATATTTCTGCTCATGTAAACTGCTCGATATGCAGATGTGAGTTGATTCAAACACACAGATCGGAGACATGCGATTCCATCTCGAGCGCATCTACTAGGGCTGACATGATAAATCAATGCATTGTGAATCGAGAAATGATTCTGGATAAATTTTCCATATGCATTGCAATTCTCTCTTGAACTGATTGAACTTAAACTTTTTACCACCAGATGGTGCTGTATGCTAAAAAGTATCTCCCAATTATAACACTTAAACATAGAACAATCATTAATAAACTTAATGATTTAATAATGAAAATGTTAAAGTGAATGCATTTAACTGTTAAAACTAGCATTAACTGCAGTCTGACGTTAAAAACTAGCCTAAAAAATAGCCTAGGGCACCATCTGCCGCTCAAAACTAGCCTAGAGAATCGTTTGTTGTTCTAAAACTAATCAAGAGCGCCATCTGCTGTAATAAAACAAGCATAGAGCGCCATGTGCTGTTCAAATCTAGCCTAGAGCACCATCTGCTGTTATAAAACTGGCCTAGAGCGCCATCTGCTGTTATAAATCTAGCCTAGAGCACCATCTGCTGTTCAAAATTTGTCTAGAGCATCATTTGCTGTTAAATAACTAGCCTAGAACACCATCTGCTGTTATAAAACTAGCCTAGAGCTCCATCTGCTGTTCGAAACTAGTCTAGAGCGCCATCTGCTGTTCAAAATTAGTCTAGAGCGCCATCTGCTGTTCAAAAGTTCAGAATTGATTCCAGAGGGACTCGCAATGCATTCAAAAATCTAAAAATTGATCGATGAATCACAGCAGCCCAAACATACAGCGCACAGCAGAGGAAGGGTCGATCCCAGAGGCCTGAAGCGAGCTGCAGAACGGATCATCAAACACACGAGCACCTGTCTCTCTCTCTCTCTCTCTCTCTCTCTCTCTCTCTCTCTCTCTCTCTCTCTGAGATCCGTCTCTATCTTTAGGCTGTTTACACATGTAGGAATGGCAGGACTGCAGACAGTGACATGAGCAGGGCACACAGGCGTCACAGCCGAGCGCCCTTTAAAGCACACACTAGTGAGTAATCGTTTGTTTGCATGATTTGATGACCCTCAACCGCAGGCCGTATATAATTCAGCGTGACGGTTCAGTGGCAGCAGTTTAACCCCTCACACAGATACCTCCTATATCTGGAGATCTGTTTTTAGCTGAGATCATGTTCTGTGGAAATGATCTGTTCTACTGCTGTAATCAGACGCCTGTGGGAGTTTATGTGGAACTTAAAGGTCCTGAGTAGAGCTCTGAAATGAGGATTCGTAATTCAGTGTTTGACAATTCACTGAGAGTAAGCGGAACTGAAGGCGGTGGAGACACTAATGCAGGTCTGATGTGGACTTCAACACCCCCAGATGAAGACAGAATGGCTGCTGTCAGGATTTCTCGCGCTGTAAATGTAATTCCCCACACGTCCCGCATGATCTGATCTCCGAGCGAAGGGAATTTCCAGCCCAGGATTTCATAATAGAAACTGTTTCCTGCTTTCACTTAAGACATTACAACCCAAGAAACACTGTGTGGGTCTTTCCCATATCTGAGTCCACCCTGATGAGCAATGCTGAGCTCACAACAGCTGCTGTTAGCAATGATTTCAGCATTTACGCCATGGTGAATGTAACTTACAGAAATCTGAAACATGGAAATATATGCAAATTATATACAGTATTCAGACCCCTGGCAGATTCTGACTGACACGCTCTGTTCAAATGTAAATAAAAGCTGAGCAATATTTGTTTCCACAATGATGCCTCTTGTACAGCGTCGTATTATCTTTTGGCAGAGGTCTGGCTCTATTTCATACATGTAAAGGCCAAATATGAACTTGCATGTCAGAGTTAATTTGCATATATCAGATTTGTGTGAGGGTGGAAAGCAATTGTATCTCATGGGGACGTCTGTAAAGAAAAGCCTGCTTTCTGATGGTGAATCCTACAAATGTGGAACTGCAGATGTCTTATGATCAATCACATGCTACAGTTCAGATTCTCAAATATGGCATGGAAAATTCCTGAAGAGTTTCACCCTAAATCAAATCAAACTGAACTCACACTGGGTCAGCATCGTCAATTAAACACAACTTTATGGGATAGGCAATAATAAGTGGAGTCACGGACACTAGATTACTAGCACTTCACTAATGCAAGTGTCCATTTTTAAGACAAATTAGTGCAAATAACCATGAAGTGCAACTGTACGGTGCAAGAGGGATTTACAGGACGGATCTCCTATATAGACACACAGAGATGTGGATTTGGACGGCAATTAAATCACCACATGACTGTTGTTTGTTAGATATTTCAGCCAGGGATTTTTTCACATGGGTCATGAGAGAAAAACACCAACATTCTGGATTTAGATGACAATAAAATCCACTTATAGCTCATGAAAAATCCCTTTCGTCCCCCTAAAACACATTTACCCTTCATATAGGACTTTCAGCCTTGATTTTTCCATGAAGCTCCTCGAAGTGCATTCTCATATCATGGCTTTTTTTTAAAGGATTGATTAGAATATCTAAATTTGGCAAAAAGAAGTTTCCTCAGAAGGCCGCAGATGATTCGGGATAATCTTTGTGTTGCGCTGCAGCTCTGATATCTTGAAACTCAACAGAGCTCGTCTTGTTTTATCTGACATCTCCTCAATAGTGTGCACAACATGGCTGTGGGTCACATTATCACAAACTAAATATCTAACAGCAACAGAAAACAGCTCTCTCCCAGCTTTTGCGTCAGGATTTCTCAGACAGGAATCTCGTTTGTGTGAGTGAAAATCTCCCATATCTGCTCCATCAGAGCTCAAACAAAGCCCTGCTTCTCTCTCTCTCTCTCTCTCGTCCACAAACTCATTCAGAACAGCTCACAATGGTACACAAAGATTTTTTTTCTGACTGAAGAAAAAGACATTTGAGTTCGGAGGAATTTACAAGCTGTCAACAAACCCCCCCCCCAAAAAATGTGGCATTTGTGCAATGAGTTTCCTTTTTTGATTCTGGAGTGCAAGAAAGTCTGTGCACCAATGAAATTCACCCACACACACACACACACACACACACATTCGCTCTCTCACACACCCACACACAGACAGA
>NC_141026.1:397500-402500 GCF_052040795.2 Danio rerio
CACACACACACACACACACACACACACACACACACACATACATACACACACACACACACACACACACACATTCAGGGTAAATCAGATCATGTATCTGTGGCTATCTCTCTCTTTGATTTTTCCACGAGAAGACACACACACACACACACACACACACACACACACACACACACACACACTGCGGGTCACATCCGGACACTCATTGAATATTAGAAAAGGCTTTAAAAGGCTTTTGTGTGCTGTTTGCAGAACTGTGTGAGTGTGTCCACTGTCATACTGGGCTGACAGAAACACAGTAAGTCTGTTTTTAAATTTCCTGATATTAAAATAGGATTCAAACCCCTCCTATTTTGAGGCCGACCTCAACCTGACGTAAGAGTGTGGTGTCCCCGCCCAGCGAATTGATTGACAGCCCCGTATTAACATGTGTCCGTAATAACGTGTATAATCAAATCAACAAGACAGAGCGTGCACAAAGCAACCTGGACTAGCAGATCTGTTCAGCGCTCTGTGATCATCATCAGATGTGTTCAGGATCCACTTTCACAAGTTTAAATGTTGTTTACTAAGGTTCCGCAGCGTAACTACGCCTCACTTTGTCTCCTTAACCAATCCCCTACTCCCTAAAACTTATTAAAGGTAGACCAGCCCTGTAACACTGTTCTTCATGTTCTCTCTGATCCTCTAACCCTCTCATCACTCCTAGGTTGAATAGGGGGTCCAGTCACTTTACCAAAGCACTACAGTGACGGTACCCCCACTCTGAGTGTCTGAGCATCATCATCCTGCTCACTGTGGATCCTCTTCCTCCTCTTCTCCTTCTGTTCTCTTACCATCCCTGCTCAAATTGTGTCGTGCTTCATGCTGGTGGGTTGTTCCCAATCTAAGGTCGCCACAGCGGAATGAACTGCCAACTAATCCAGCACGTTTTTATGCAGCGGATGGCCTTCCAGCCACAACCCATCTCTGGGAAACATCCACACACACACACACACACACACACACACACACACACACTCATACCATACAGACAATTTAGCCTACCCAATTCACCTGTACCGCATGTGTTTGGACTGTGGGGGAAACCGAAGCACCTGGAGGAAACCCACGCGAATGCAGGGAGAACATGCAAACTCCACACAGAATGCCAACTGAGCCAAGGCTCGAACCAGCGACCTTCTTGCTGTGAGACGACAGCACTACCTACTGCGCCTCTGTGTCGCCTAAATGGCCCATATATAAATTGTAATCTTTGTTCCGGCTCTGTCACTGTACAGGTGGGCCGCTTCAGGCTCACATTCATTGTGTCCGGGCTGATGGAAGACCAGCAGTGCTGCAGAACTGCCTACAGCGGCCCACATTCTGCTGTCTGGATTGGGTCTGAGCGCAGCGTTTGGTACAGTTGACCATGATGTCCTCGTCTCTCCACCTGCTCACTGTGCTGCTCTAGAAGGTGCTGAGTGGATCAAAGCTTATTTGTCTAGCAGATCTGTTTCTGTATGTGCTGATGGATGTGTATCATTGAAAGTGCACTACAGTGTGTGTGTGTGTGTGTGTGTGTGTGTGTGTGTGTGTGTTATTATCATTATAAGCTGCTCCACGTTTCCTGTTCTCAGAGATTATGAGGAACCAAAGAGATCATCTGAGGCTCACTTCCTGTTTAATAAAGCCTGATGTAGAAAATGTCTTTAGGTGTGTGTGTGTGTGTGTGTGTGTGTGTGTGTGTGTGTGTGTGCACTGCTCTGTGATCTTATATTCACAACACATCAGCATAAACTCCTCATTACTGTCAGAGCTCATCTTCATTACTGTAACACACTGATCTGCTGTATGAATGTGCCTGACGCTTACACACACACACACACACACACACACACACACACACATACACACACACACTGCACGTCAGATATTACAGCGCTGTGTTGTGTTTTATCAGTCGTCATGTCTAATGTTTCACCCTCATGTGTTGATCAGCACTATAGCTGACGGACACAACAGAAACACACACACACACACACACACACACACACAAACACACATGACGTTTGTGAGAAACACACACTACGCTCCTCACACACTTTTTACGAACTCGTCAAATATTTACAGGCCTCAATTATGTGAACTTTACACAGGTTTATATCATTAGTGCTGCTCACCAGCTCACTGAGTGCTCAAGACGAGTGTGTGTGTGTGTGTGTATGTGTGTGTGTGTGCGTGTGTGTCTTCTCTTCTTGTCATCATTTCACTGAGCCTATATGTGTTTGTCTGTGTGTGTGAGAAAGAGATTGTGTGTGGTTGTGTGTGCATGTGTGTGTTCTCGTCTTGAGTGTTGTCAGTTCTGTGTGTGTGTGTGTGTGTGTGTGTGTGTGTGTGTGTGTGTGTGAGAGAGAGAGAGAGAAGACTAGAAGACTGGAGCACTTCTTGGAGCTGCACTGATCATGTTCACTACACACACACACACACACGCACACACACTCATTCGGAAAACTGACAAGACTCAAAAACAAAGCACACACACGGACAGACACACACACACACACACACACACAAATACACACATATTTAAAGAACCAGTGACAATGAAGATTTCACAACCACACACACACACATTTTGAAACCTGAAAACACTCAAAATGAGAACACACACACACACTCTCATTCATTTTCCTTCTGCTTAGTCCCTTTAATAATCAGAGGTCACCACAGTGGAATGAACTGCCAACTATTCCATCATATGATTTACACAGCGGATGCCCTTCCAGTTGCAACCCAGTACTGGAAAACATCCACACACACTCACGCTGAGCCAGTGTAGTTGATCAGTTCCCCTATAGCGCATGTGTTTGGACTGTGGGGGAAACCGGAGCACCCGGAGGAAACCAACGCCAACACAGAGAGAACATGCAAACTCCACACAGAAACACCAACTGACCCAGCCGAGACTCAAACCAGCGACCTTCTTGCTGTGTGGTGAATGCAAGACATTACTGAGCCACCACACTGCCCATCAGACACACACACACACATTCAGAAAACAGACAACACTCAAGACGAGAACACACACACACACACACACACACACACACACACACACACACACACACACACACACACACACACACTCACAGCATACAGGAATGAAAGTCAGATGATCTGATCAAATCAAACACATCTGAACAGGACAGAGAGAAGCAGGAAGCTGTCATTAGAAAACAGGAAGTGCACAGCTGGAGGTGTGTGCATGTGTGTGTGATTGTGTGTGTGCAGAACCCCCCCCTAACGGACGCCAGTGGAACATTCCATCATACAAACACACTCAGAGGTCAAACACAGGTCAGCTCCATTTTGGCTGCAGTAGGTGTGTTCAGCTGTAAGGAGACACCGCTGCACACACACACACACACACACACACACACACACACACACACACACACACACACACACAGGCGTGTTTATTTCAGACTCTGCTGTTCTGCTGTTTATATCAGGTCTGCCGCGCTGCAGGAATAAAGCTGACTGCACTTCTGCTTCTGAGTATGAGTATGAACTCTTCTGCTGCTTCTGTCCGTGACGTTTGTCCGTCTGGGCTATGTGTTAATGTTTTTACTCAGCAAACAATGACTAAAGTAAGTTAGCTCTGTTAATGAAAAGCAGGATTTATTCATGTTTTCAATATATTAAAAATAGATTTGTTTTTATTATGCAAACTTTAATGAGCAGCTGTGCTGAAAATCCTCTGTGTGGACAGAGCTGTGTGTCCACAGTCATACTGGGCTGACAGAACTCAATCAGTCTCTTTAATGGAAATCTCCAGCCGTTAAAATAGGATCCAAACCCCTCCCACTCTGAGGCCAACCACAACAGGACGTAGGAGTGGAGTTTCCCCGCCCACCGAATTGATTGACAGCCTCATATTAGCATGTAGTAACGTGTAAAATCATATCAACAAGACCGGACGTGCACAAAGCAACCTGGATTAGCAGATCTGTTCAGCGCTCTGTGATCATCAGATGAGTTCATGAGTGAGTTTCACGAGTTCAACACGTGTGTAAATCAGAGCATGTGTGTAATGAATTACAGTGTCTTGATCAGCACAGCCGCATGGCAATACAGTTATAAAAGAAGACGCTTCAATCTCAGTTTGTGGATGTGAAGTGCAGTTTATTTATAAAGTCGTGAGGATCTCGTGCTTATGATTGATCACAGCCGGTCCCTCATTATTCAATTCATGATTGACCAATCAAATGATTCCTAAGCCACTATAAACACCCTCAGCTCCATATCACGGCCATCTTCACTTTGAAGAATCCCCCCTTCCACCCCTACTCCTCCTCCTATCCTAGATGGGTGGCCCAGTGGTTAGCACTGTTGCTTCACAGCAAGAACGTCACTGGTTCTAGTGCTTTCCAAGCCAGCTGATGTTTCTGTGCTGAGTTCTTCCCGTGCTCATGTGGGTTTCCCCCGGTTCCCTGGTTTCCTCCCACCATGACCAATCTGACATGATGTTGACGTCCTGTGCCTGCTGGGAATATTTGTGCTAACATTACAGAGACTCTATAACACTGAATGAATGTTCTGCCAACGTTACAAGAACATTTGTTAGTGGAGAGAAGCTTCCGAGAGCTTGACCTCATCATCAGACCCCCTGATCTTTAATCCGTGCTGTACTCAGTCAGTTCAGTTGCAGATGCGTGTGCTCATTTGTTGTTCCCAGAATGCTTAGCATGATGATCTGTGGATGATCTTTAATGTCAGCTTATTGATGTTGGTCACAGTGAACTCCTCTAATACAAACATTTTTAATGACCCCAGGCTCACTATACATACGTACCCCTGTACATATTTCTGCAGAGCGCCAAATACGGCCCAGGAGGCTCGTTTTTTGCTGTTTTTGTGAATCCACCAGAGGGCGCTGTGTACACTTCAGATCTCTAGTTACTCTCGTGAGTGCCATTCTCACCTGCTGATCTCACATAAATCCACCAGAGGCCGCTGTC
>NC_141026.1:407500-415000 GCF_052040795.2 Danio rerio
ACGCACACACACACACACATGCACACACACTCGCGCCAGAGATGCACAAACACACTGCACCTTCATTTTTGACAACAACAATCTGCAATGTCAGATCGGAACACACACACACACGCGCGCGCGCGAGCGAGCGAGAGGAAGAGGATCAACATCAGGATGATGAAGAGACATTCCCGAGTCGGCCGTGATTCCGTTAATTTGGCGGACAGATGCTGCTGTGTGTGTGTGCGTGTGTGTTTATATCTGTATTTCTTTGTGTGTGTGTGTTTGTCTATCCGTGTGTGAATGATTCAGTATCTGTGTATCTCCGTGTGTGTGTGTGTGTGTCTCACCCATCGCCTGGCGCTCCTCTAGATGTTCATTGCGGATGAAGGCGCAGCGGTCTCCCGGGCGGAGGAGCTTTTGTTCGCATCGGCGCGTCGCGTTGCGTCGCTCGGGCGTCGGAGATGCTTCAGCAGCGGTAACGCGGGCGGGTCGCGCGCGTGTCGCCCGTCCGTCTGCAAATCCATCCCGCTGCGGAGAAACTGAAAATCACTCTCGGCGCGTCGACGCTGCGCTTTAGCGTCGCGTGATGTCCGCCAGCCCGTCCGCGGAGCGTCTCCGTCGGTGTGCTTTCAGCTGAAATGACGCTCTTCCGCCCAGCAGAGATCGGTGTGTCCGTCGGTACCGGGGGCGCTGAGAGAGACCCGCAGCTCCGCCCTCCGGACCACCGACACACAAACACACACACACACACACTCACACACACACACACACAGCAAGTGCGACAACCAGCGGAGGAGCGTCATATCACCATAAATCACCACTTTATTAATATTTATATATCATGTATTATTATTAATGATTATTATTATATATTCCTACAATTTATATATCATAATATAAGCAAAACAGACAACACTATTCACACACACACACACACACACACACACACACACACACACACACATACACACACACAGCAAGTGCAACAACCAGACGAGATCATCGCTTTACATGATCTCAAACTCGATTCCTGGAGAGCCGCAGCTCCAACCATCTCCAACTCACACCTGCTTAATAGTCTCTAGTAGTCTCGAACAGTGTTTCTCAACCATGTTCCTGGAGGAGCACCGGCACTGAATGTTTTGGATGTCTCCATTGTCTGTCACACCCATCTTCCAGTCTAATCTAATATTTTGAATCGGGTGTGTTTGGATAAGGAGACATGGAGAATGTGCAGAGATGGTGCTCCTCCAGGAACGTGGTTGAGAAACACACTCTGATTAGGCTGATCAGCTGTGTTTGATTAGGGTTGGAGCAAAACTGCAGAGCTGCGGCCCTCCAGGAATTGAGTTTGAGACCGATAAAACCAATAAAAGAAAGAAAAAATATCATCAGAAATTCTGTGAAAATTTCATAAATACTTTAAAAAGAAAAATAATTATAAGAAGGAAGAATAGTTTTGCCCTCAACTGTATTAATAATAATTATTATTCAAATATTCATTTCATACATCATGCGGAACAAACATATAGCCACACACACGCACACACTATATAAAATGCTTGTTTCCTCACAATATCAACACAAATCTATTAAGTTAATCATTTTTATAAATTTAAGTAGATTGAACATAAAACATTTAACTTAACAGTGTTTTTCTTCTGTAAGAGCTACATAACGAGATATTATTTCCCTGCTTTTGTTTAAGCTTTGTAATAAAAATAAAATATAATAAAAAATAATTATAAATTAAAATATTATATTTCATATTGAGGAATACTAAATAAAATCTTTACCTAATCTTTACTAAAATCGTGTAAGCAGGAGTGCTTTAAAAAACTAAATCTGCTGTTTAACCTTGTCTGATCTGTGAAAAAATATTCTGAAAAAAAGAGAGAACTGATTCAAGACAATAAATAAATTTCTTAATATTCATTTGAATCTGTTAGTAAAGATTAGCTTTAAAAAACTGACAATAAAAGTAAAATAAATGATAAAAAACAATAAAATGCACAAAAAAATCAGCGTAAATTTAAATAACCTTTTTTAAAACAATTTTTTTTTAATTTACATTCCTTCCATACTTTTTACATTGTCTCTTTTAGCTGTGTGTTGACCATCAGTCTGCATTCCCAGCAGGCCTCAGATCAGCAGATGTTCACTGGTCAGCTGTGTTTCAGTGTGAAACCTGATCTGCAGTCAGTGAAGCAGATGCAGGACAGAGCTGAGTTGTATTAAGGTGAGGCTGTGAATCCAGGAAAGAGCGTTTATATAAACTTCTGCATCCGGCTTTCTTGCTCATAACATCATTACAGTCTCATGTGTTTTCCCGGAAATCCTGAAGAAAAACACTCACTGTTTTAGCGCCACCTACTGCTCAGTCAAACTAAGAACAACTGGGAATGTGTCCTGAAGCCATGCACATCTGAAACAAAGACGTCTGGAGAGTTTTATCCACAGATGTGCAAAATACAACAGCGAAACATCAAATATGATGAACACCGCAGTTCTGACTCATCTATAAATATTCTATCATTTTAATAAAATTAAAAGAACATCAAATTAAAACATGCTGTTATAATAATCTATTATAATAAGTTCATAGTAAATACCAAAGTGTTTTTGAACTGTACTATAGTGGTAAAGTGTATTATGCAGTATATACTATAGTATATATTATGTAATGAATGCTGCAGCATGCTCTATAATTAAGTACTAAATACTGTAGTTTACTTTATTTGTACTGCAGTAAACTGGTGTATTGTGGTATAATATACACTACATTTCTAGAAAACTACAGTATTGGCTCATTTGTTTATAATACAATAGATGTTGTGTTACCGTAGCAACAATAGAATTACCACAACACAGTTTTGCTGTATTGCCATAGAAACTATAGAATCAGCACAATAGAGTAATTTCTCGATGTTGTTACCATGACAACTGTAGATTCACCACAAAAGATTTGCTGCTGTATTACCATATATAGCAACTATACAATCAGAACAACAATTTCTATAAATGTTGTTACCATAGCAACTGTAGAATCACCACAACAGATTTGCTGCTGTATTACCATAGCAACTGTAGAATCAGCACAACAGAGAGTAATTTCTATAGATGTCGTTACCATGGCCGCGACTCAGTGGCTTAGTGGGTAGCGCGCTCGCCTCACAGCAAGAAGGTTGTTGGCTTGAGTCCCGGCTGGGTCAGTTGGTGTTTCTGTGTGGAGTTTGCATGTTCTCCCCATGTTGGCGTGAGTTTCCTTCAGGTTCTCCGGTTTTCTCTGGTTATAGGGGAAATGGGTAATTTAAATTGTCTGTAGTGTATGAGCGTGAATGAGAATGTATGGGTGTTTCCCAATGATGGGTTGCAGCTGGAAGGGCATCCACTGCGTAAAACATTTGCTGGATAACTTGGCGGTTCATTCCACTGTGGCGAACCTTGATGAATAAATGGACTAAGCTGAAAAGAAAATGAATGTTACCATGGCAACTATAATAACCACAAACGATTTGGTGCTGTGTTACCATAGCAACTATAGAATCAGCTCAACAGAGTATTCTCTATAAATGCTGTTACCATAGCAACTGTAGAATCAGCACAACAGATTTGAAGTTGTGTTACCTTAGCAACTGTAGAATAACCACAACAGAAAGTAATTTCTAGATGTTGTTACCACGGCAACTGTAGAATCAGCACAACAGATTAAATCAAATACTTCACTACAGTGTGGTTAAAACACTAGTATTTACGATGAGTTACTATAGTATATTTTCATGCAGCAGAAGACCCAAACGCTTAAGTGTGCATCCAGCTGTATTCACACAGTTGTAGATTTTTAATCAAGCTTCTATGTTTATTATAGGAAGGCACTAAAACTCCAATAACACACAGAAACAGACAGACAGACAGACAGACGACTGCAGAACTGCTCTCGGTGACTTTACATGAAGCAGACGTCACACAAGCAGGACAGACAGAAGCTCAGAGAACGTGAAGGGGTAAAACTGAAGAGTAATGAGCAGACGTCACCGTGAGTGAACACAGTCTCTTCCCTTTTATAGAGTCAGTCCAGCTCCTCCATCCACCACACAGTCAGAGACGACGGACTGCGCTCACAGATGTGTGTGTGTGTGGTGTCACTGCGGCCCTAGCTCTGCGCTCACAGTCTGGCTGTCGTTGTGGTCTTTCCCCCAGAGCCGGAAGAACTGGGTGAAGTCCACGTATGGCGGCACACGGCCCGTCTCGTCCGGCTGCGCTGCCTGGTTGCTCCTCTGCCGGAACAGGCTGCCGTCCCCCGAGCTGGAGCTGGAGCTCTGCGTGTGTGTGTTCGTCGACTGCAGCGTCGTCGAGGGGCTCTGATTGCTGGGCGGAGCACAGACAGGGGGAGGGGTGGAGTCAGAGACACAGGTGAGGGCGGGGGTGGAATCAGAGATACATGTGGGGGCGGGGTCAGGGAGACAGGTGAGGATGGAGGAGGGGTTAGAGATACGAGTGATGATGGGGGTGGAGTCAGAGAGACCAGTGGGGGTGGGGTCAGAGAGACGAGTGAGGATGGAGGAGGGGTCAGAGAGACGGGTCAGATTGGGGGTGGGTTCAGAATAAAGGGTGAGGATGGGGGGAGGGTCAGATATATGGGTAGGGGCGGGGTTAGAGTGACAGAATGGTAAAGGGGTGTGGTCAGGAAGCTCACTGATAGGCTGTAAGGTGTCTATGGTCAGGGGGATCAGAGGAGTCATTAGACTACAGTTAAGTAAGGGGCCGCAGAGACAGATGGATGAGTTGATTTATGACCCACAGCTTTATGTACAGTTACAAACACATGCAGCTCCACAACACATCAGTGACGTGTGCTGTACTTCACTCTAGTCAATCTAGGGCCAATATATTTGCAAAATAAAAGAAAGTTTTGCTTAATACTTTATCTTTTGTTTGCAAAACTTTCTTTTATTTTGCAAGTATATATGGCCCTAGTGTGTTACCTGATTACTTGGCAGTGTGTGTGTGTGTGTGTGTGTGTGTGTGTGTGTGTTTGTGTGAGTGTTACCCAGCAGTGGGCGTGTCTCCCTCCAGTGTGGATGAGGTGCTGGAGCCGTTGGTCAGCGTTCCCTGAGCCGGCATGACCAAAGACAGAGTCACGCTGGTTTTACTGGTGCTCTGATGGTTTGAGTATGGCACAGACACTGGGTAGATCCGGCCTCCTGAAACACAAACGCACACACACACATTATTGAATATATATATATATACAGGTCAAACCATTGTTGTCCAATGACATGCCTAATTAACGTGACATGCCTATTAAACCTAATTAAGCCTTTAAAATGCTCATTACTAGTGATATATTATGTACTGTCATCATGGTAAAGACAGAAAGCAGCAGTTTCTCTGTGTTAAACAGGAGTTGGAGGGCTAATATTCTGCTGCATGTACTGAACAGAAATGATGTTGGTGTGTGTTTGTGTGTGTGTGTGTGTGTGTGTGTGTGTACCTTGTGTTGGTGTGAGCGATCCGTCAGCGAGTGTGTAGTTGATGACTCTGATCAGCAGGGTCATGTCCTCGTGGTGAGCGCAGTGTTGCGCCCTCTGTCTGCCGCTCACGAACACATCATGATGCAGACGCTTCACCCGCTCCACCACCGCCTGCGCCGCGGCCTCCAGACTGCCCTGCTGTGCCAGCTCCGCCGCCACCATCGCCACCACCTCCTGCAGGCCATATCAAAGAGACAGAGCAGTTAGGCCACGCCTACATGGGGAATTAACACACCTACTCAGGAATCAAAAGAGACAGAGCACATTTAGGCCACACCCACTAGTGAATAAATAGAAACTGTGCATTTAGGACACACCCACTTAGGGAAGCAATAGAGATAGAAATAATTTAGGCCACACCCTCTCAGAAATCATTAGTGACAAAGCATTTAGGCCATGCCCCCTCTGGGGAATCTTTAGTGACAGAAAGCATTTAGGCCACACCCACTTGGGAATCAACAGAAAATGTGCATTGAGGACACGCCCACTCAGGAAATCAATAGAGACGGAAAGCATTTAAGCCACACCCACTTGGGAATTAATAGAGACAGAAAGAATTTAGGTCACGCCCACTTGGGAATAAAAAATGTGCATTTAGGACATGCCCACTCAGGGAATCAATAGAGACTAAAAGCATTTAGGCCACACCCACTTGAGAATAAATAGAAACCATGTATTTAGGACACCCACTCGGGATAAAAAAATTTTGCATTTAGGACACGCCCACTGAGGGAATCAATAGAGACAGAAAGCATTTAGGCCACACCCACTAAGGAATAAATGGAAACCGTGCATTTAGGACACGCCCACTACGGGAATAGAGACAAAAAGCATTTAGGCCACACCCACTTGGGAATAAATAGAAACCATGCATTTAGGACACGCCCACTCAGGGAATCAAGAAACAGAAAGCATTTAGGTCACACCCACTTGGGAATAAATAGAAACAGTGCCTTTAAGCCACGCCCACCCAGAGGATCAATAGGCGGAGATAATTTAGGCTACACCCACTTGAGGAATCAATAGAGACAGATATTTTAGGCCACACCCACTTGGAATATGAACAGGCACCACACCCCCTCAGGGAATATAGAATGTTTGATAACCTATCTAGCTATGTGGGTTCATGCTAATAGTAAATAAATAATGTATTCTTTTTACATATATTGTCGTTACGTTTGATGATTTGGGTTACATTAATAATATTCACACTTCCCAATGTCTGTTAGGGTGCATGTAGTGTGTATCCATCCGCCCTTATTTTCACATGCACTGTGGTACTCTTTAGCCTGCGAATGTTTCAGTGCACTGGAGGAGTTTTGCAATTGAGACAGCTGACGCCCTATTCAGTGCACTGACTAGTGAACAAGAGTGCTGATTGAGACGCACCCTCTGTGTTTGCGCAGCATCTTGAGCTGATGATTGGTTATTGATCTACCTGGTTGACCTGCTCCGGTCCGTGTGCCGCCTCCAGGGCTTTGATGAGCCCCTCTGACATCAGCAGCAAGAAGCCCGTCACGCCTGCCAGTGATTGGCCGCCGTGGATCTCAGGCTCTGCGATGATTGGCTTATGCTTTGCTGCACTGTGAACATTAGTTAAACACATGTTTGGTTGGTTGCTGCTTTAATAAAAACAAATATTAACCCCTCCTCCTCTCCGCCCCTGTGCTCACTCAGGGCTACTGTTTATGCTAATGAGGGAGAGATGGGCACTAGTGGGCGGGGCTTTCCCCCTCTGATGACACGTGCAAAGGGAGAATGTCAATCAC
The DNA here is from genome assembly GCF_052040795.2 of Danio rerio. Lineage (NCBI taxonomy): Eukaryota > Metazoa > Chordata > Actinopteri > Cypriniformes > Danionidae > Danio > Danio rerio. The sequence continues at coordinate 414,789 of NC_141026.1, forward strand.
AGTGTGATTATAAACAATACATCTCTTTAATGTGTGTGTGTGTGTGCGTGTGTGTGTGTGTGTGTGTATGTGTGTGTGTGTGTGTGTGAGATTACTGACAGATGAACACACACCTGAGCACGTCGATGTCTGTGTAGTTGAACTTGACTTTATAATCTCCGATGCGGCGAGTGCTGCTCTGACCTGAGATCACTGCTGTCTGTCTCAAGCGC
>NC_141026.1:420000-442500 GCF_052040795.2 Danio rerio
GCATGTTGTGTATGACACCAGAGCATTAGTTCTGACGGTAAACTCGCCTGAGCACTGTAGCGATGCTGCATTAATGCTGAGCACACTGTGGTAAACAGGGTAAATACGGGCTCGGGCAGCTTAACACAGACAAATCTCTCTCAAACCGGACATTCACTTACTCGTTCAGATGTGGTGTAAACTATACAGCCAGTCCTGAAATAAACAAGTAAACAACTCAAGCAGATACTCAGGAAAAAATGACTTTCTTACGCTTTGCATCAGACTCCTTCGCTGCGCCGCCATGTTGAGCGGAAGAGAGTGTCATTCAGAACTATAGCTCATCTGCACGCATGCGCGAGCCCGCTTCAGACAGGCGCATGAGTTGGAGATCAGTGCTAGTCTTCACGGAGATCAGCCTGCTGCGTCTGTTTTCACTTTTAATCAACATTAACGTATAATAAGCACAATCAGACACATCAAATACAGTTGCAAAACGATTCACTTTCATTTAAAAGACATATATCGTCAACATACAACCTTTATTTGTACATTACATACAGCATATTGACACAAACACGTATATAATCAGAGTTTGACCCAGTTCTGTCAATCAGAAGAGTAAAAAAGTGGTGATGTGTATAAATCGTAGACTGTATAAAAACATGAACGGTCTCCAGGAAAAAAAATAGATGATATTGTGAGATTTTGCTTTCCTGCAATATTTGTATTGCGATACACTTTCACCAAATGTCTTGCATAGCCTAGCTCAGGTATAGAAATCCAATAATCAAATGTGAAATATATTAAAATATAATCTGTAACTTTATCTATTATGCAAAAATAACTCCTTCTATAAGAGCTTCTTCATGCTCACACACAATGCGAGGGAGTGTGTGTGTGTGTGTGCTGCTGCGTGCAGAGCTGCTCATACTCCTCTTGGAAACACACGCTCCTCAGCCTCAGCAGAGAGACATGCGTCAGGACGGCCTGAAAACACACATCACATATGGTAGAAAACATTATATATATACTGTATATTTCAGAGAATGTCTATTTATATTCAGAAATTAAATATTTGTATCTGATACAAATTATAAATAAATATTTGTAAATATTCAGGTTTTGTATTTTATATATTTTTATTTATATATATATATATATATATACAATATTTATGCATAGTGAGTACACTAACATTATGTAAATACAAACCAAAGCTCCGACCTCTTCTGAAATGAGCACAATCTCATTTGCATTTAAAGCGACAGTCACCAAAATGCCACAATTAGGATCAAAGCCTCTAAAAGGGTCAGTTTCAGAGAGCTGGAGAGCATTATCTGTGTGCTGTTCTCAGCTCAAACACAAACACACACTCTACAGACAGCAAAGATGTCAATATTTATATGTTGTTTGTTCTCCATACACACCCAGCTGAAGATGGAAAAGAAGCAGAAGGTGATGGCGGCACGAGCAGCGTCTCCACCTGAACGCAGCGGGTCATCCTCCACCTTTGACACCTGCCACTGATTGGCCAAAAAACAGAAGCCCACGAACCAGACGAATGACCAGAACGCTGCAGAAACACACATTTCAGAAAAAACACACATAAACACATACAGTGTATACTTCAGACTCCATGGTAAACTGCAGTACTGTTTGTGTCCATACACACACACACACACACACACACACACACACATAAACACATATACTTGAAGTCTAAATAAACCAGTGACCAGCGTCAGAGCTTTTCTGTACCTGACGTCCCCACATCAGCCAGCACGACTTTCTTGCGGTGCTTGATGCTGTTGATCTGTGGGAAATGCACGTCTATAGCCAGAAACAGCAGGCAGCAGATGAAGGCCAGCGAGGCCATGCCCAGCGCATAATTACAGGCGTTCTGGTTGCGGTTGAAGATGCAAAACTTCTGGACCTCGTCAGGCCTGTTGATTTGGCCTTCGTTAGCGATACATCCCAAAATCACCAGAGAAAACAACTGAGGACAACCAAATCATTATTAGTCACATTTGTGTACTTCTGAGCAAGGTTATTTTAGTGACTGAAATAAAAGACTTAAGAGTAAGACTTACAACTAAAGACTAAGACTTACAACTAAAGACTAAGACTTAAAACTAATTCTTAAACTAAAGACTAAGACTTAATACTTAATATCTAATACTTAAAACTAAAGACTAAGACTTACAACTAAAGACGAAGACTTAAAACTAAAGACTAAGACTTAAAACTAAGTCTTAAACTAAAGACTAAGACTTAATACTTAATATCTAAGACTGAAAACTAAAGACTAAGACTTAAAACTAAAGACTAAGACTTACAAATAAAGACTAAGACTTAAAACTAAAGACTAAGACTTAAAACTAATTCTTAAACTAAAGACTAAGACTTAATACTTAATATCTAATACTTAAAACTAAAGACTAAGACTTACAACTAAAGACTAAGACTTAAAACTAAAAACTAAGACTTAAAACTAAGTCTTAAACTAAAGACTAAGACTTAATACTTAATATCTAAGACTGAAAACTAAAGACTAAGACTTAAAACTAAAGACTAAGACTTACAACTAAAGACTAAGACTTAAAACTAAAGACTAAGACTTACAACTAAGGACTAAGACTTAAAACTAAAGACCAAGACTTAAAACTAAGTCTTAAACCAAAGACTAAGACTTAATACTTAATATTTAAGACTTAAAACTAAAGACTAAGACTAACAACTAAAGACTAAGACTTAAAACTAAAGACTCAGATTTAAAACTAAGTCTTAAACTAAAGACTAAACTTAATACTTAATATCTAAGACTTAAAACAAAATACTTAAACTAAAGACTACGACTCGAGGCTTAAAACTAAAACTTAAAACAGTTTTCTTCATCCTAGTTTTATTGTTGAGACACGCTGTGTGCAAACTTGCCGCTACAGATTGTTTAAGTTTGCTGTGAGGAAATATTTCAGAACGCAGGATAGTGAAAATGTCACGGGTGGATGATGGCGAACTCCAGGGGCATTTTCCTCCATGCTTGGTGCGTCTTCATTGTCGTTCAGTCTGACATTCTAACAGCTGAGATCTTACAGTGTGACATGGGAGACATGTTTGTGCAGTCTGACATGCTACTATCAATTAGGATCATTAAAAATCGCAGTGTGAACCGGCAATAAGACTTACAACTGAAGACTAAAACTACTGGTTAAAACATTCTCGGTGACTGAAATAAAATGAAAATGACTAAAATAATAAATGAAACACTAAAAGTAAACAAAACTTAAAAAATGACTGAAATAAAATAACTGTTCTGTAATATATGTATATATGTGCGTGTGTGTGTGTGTGTGTGTGTGATTATGTATTTAAAACAAAAACTCAACTGAACAATCTCAAAGTCAGTGGTGTCAGGAACACTATTGATTCCAGAAAATATCTTTTTCATATAGCGCATGTCAAAGGGTAATAAAAGTGTACGAGATGAGGGGAAAACTTAAGAACAGCATAACCATGTGAAACTGTAAGAGTTGGTCCTCTAGCTGAAAATAGAGACACACAGGTGTTAAAGATGAAGCAGAACTCACTTCTTCTTTCTCACTCAAACCAACTGCTGTCAAATGAACATGTCGACATGTATAATAAACACTAGTGCTGTTAAGCACACTACACTATGAATACCTCAACTAATCTGATTATTTACAGATTTTCAACTACATTTACCAACACAACTGAATAGGAAACAGTATACTAAAAGATGAGTTCTTCTCTGAGCATGTGCAGAACCTCACACACACAGAGAGAGAGAGAGAGAGAGAGAGAGAGAGAGAGAGAGAGAGATGTTGACCGCTACTGTACCCAGCACAGGATCCGGAGGCCGGTGTGCGGCTGCTGGATGAAAGTGAGAAGCTCAAAGGATCCGATGCTCTGCTGCTGCATCCCGTCAAACACACACACACAGACGCACACACTCACACTCACACAGATGTCTCTCTCTCTCTCTCTCTCTCTTCGTGCGTGCATGCTCCGAGATTCAGAATTGAGTCAGTTCAGAGTCGATTCAGTGAGTGAACAAACATCTACATGTTTTTATTTTATTGAATATATATATAGCTAGTTAATGTACAACAACTTGACACTAGAAAAGTAAAGTTCGTAGACCAACTTCATGGCGGCTTGAGAAAGTTAATCTGAACGTTTGAAGTAGCCTAGTTTAACGGTTTAAAATAAAGACGTTTAAAAGAGTTGATACAAGTAGGCTGATAAGTGGGTTGCTAAGGTGTGCTTGGGTGTTTAAATGTGGTGTTCTGAGTAGTTGCTAAGCCATTGCTAGGGTGTTCTGAGTGGTTGCTTGGCGGTTGTTAAGGTGTTGCTAGGTTGTTGCTAGTGTGTTCTGAGTGGTTACTGAAGTATTGCTAGGCCATTGCTATGGTGTTCTGAGGGGTTACTAAGGGGTTGCGAAGGTGTTCTGAGTGGTTGCTAAGGTATTGCTAGTTGGTTGCTAGGGTGTTCTGAGTAGCAAGAATCACCCAGGCGTTGCAGTCATTGGTTTGGACTTTGTGGGAAACTGGAGTATATGGCGGAAACCCACGCAAATGCAGGGAGAACATGCAAACTCCACAGAGAAACACTAACTGACCCCGCTGAGGCTTGAACCAGTGACCTTCTTGCTGTGAGGTGACAGCACTACCTACTTCACCACTGCGTCGCCTTTAATGCATATCATAATAATTATTTAACAAAGTAGGCATGCAAAAAAGTAATGATAAGTGTAAACTATTAAAGATATATACTTATATAAACTCCTAAAATAGCCCAGAATGATGATTATTGTCAGTGAGCAGGCAGGAGCTGATCACACATACAGCACGTCATGTTTGTGTAATTGGATTGAATAAATACAGTGACGCTTGCTCTGCCTGTTCACTCTGCTGAATTAAACAGTGAGATATATATATATATATATATATATATATATATATATATATATATATATATATATATATATATATATGAGCTCGCCCACGGCCTTTTATATAAATGATTAAGGGTGAATGAAGATATAAGCGCGGCCTCTAGCGGTGCATACATAAAACAACAGTTGCGTCAACGTCAGAGTGACGTACAGCTCTGCGTCAGGCCGTCCAGCCAATCGCATTGCAAGAATCAGTAGCGTAGAGCGGCTCGACCAATAGCAGTGCTTTATTTCAGTTGCTAAGCGACGCTGTAGGTTCGGGTTGCCTTGACGGAGGAATAACGCAGATGCATTAAATCTGTAATAACACACACACGTAGACACACACTGTTACCTCCATATTTAATCCAACAGTAATCAATATTCAGCTTCATGGTGAAACTCAGAGCGCGGTGTGTGGTTGTGGGTAAGTGTGTTATGCAGATTATATACGCAATGAACATCACGTGTTATCAAGAGTGCGTGAACTTATTCTGTGTGTGTGTGTGTGTGTGTGTGTGTGTGTAGGAGACGCTGCTGTAGGCAAGAGCACACTGTGTCAGATGTTTTGCAGTGATGGAGCTGTGTATCAGAAGAACTACACTATGGTGAACACAACACACACGACAATACACAACACACAGACTACACACTCACAGACACACACAACAAAACAACACACACACACACACACACACACACACACACACACACACACACACACAGAGAGAGAGAATTAGACACACCAAGCTAGTGCACAAAAAATACACACACAAAACTACAGATACACAACAATACACAACACAGACATACACAAAACAACACAACACACACACACACACAAACACACACACACCAACACAGCAATACACAAAAACACAAAACAACACACAAACAAAAACACACACACACACACCAACACATCAATACACAAAACAAACACAACAACACACACACAAAACAACACAAACAAAACAACACAACACACATACATCAATACACAAAAACGCGCACAACAATACACACAAAACAACACACACACATCAATACACACAAAACAACACACACACACACACATCAATACACAAAAACACACACAAAGCAACACACAAAGAACACAACACACACCAACATATCAATACACAAAACACACACAATGATACACACATAGACGGCACACATAAAACAACAGACACACACAACAATACACAACACACAGTGGGGTTTAAATAATAGCTTCATCAATTATAAATGGTAACGTAATATATCACGTGTGTGTGTGTGTGTGTGTGTGCATGCGTGCGTATGTGTGTGTGTGTGTGTTTTACAGAATGTTGGCGTGGAGTTACTGGAGAAAACAGTCCCTATCCCAGACACCAGTGACTCTGTGGTATGAACACACACACACACACACACCATACCTGCTTACAGATCAATCAGTTGATTAATAAGCGCGCGTGCGTGCGTGTGTGTGTGTGTTAGGAGTTGTTCATCTATGATTCTGCTGGACGGGAGCTGTTTTCAGACGCCTGTGAGAATGTGGTGAGTTTTAAAACACATCAAACACACACACACACACACATGACCTGCGGTATGTGTCTCATGATGTGTGTGTGTGTGTGTGTGTGTGTGTCAGTGGAGTCAGCCGTCAGTTGTGTGTGTGGTGTTTGACATCACCAGTGAAGCTTCCTTCAACAACTGCAGCCGCTGGATCGACAGAGTCCAAACACACAGTCACGGACTACACACACCAGGTACAGGTCTATCACACACACACACACACACACACACACACATACACACAGAGAACACAATATTCCTCATCTTCCAATCTTACAGTGTGTGTGCGCACATTCGTGTGTGTGTGTGTGTGTGTGTGTGTGCAGGTGTACTGGTGGGCAATAAGTGTGACCTGACCTCCAGGCGTGAGGTGGACGCGGCTGCAGCTCAAGCCTTCGCTCAGACACACACACTGCAGTATCACGAGACGAGTGCGGTGGGTCACACACACACCTTCATCATCATCATCATCATCAGCAATGCAGAGTGGCTTTAAATGCTGTGTGTGTGTGTGTGTGTGTGTGTGTGTTTATGCGTGTGTGTGTATGCATTTTTATGCATGTGTTGGATGTGTGTATGCATGTTTTTGTTTTTGTGTATGTATATGTGTGTGTGTGTGTGTGTTTGTTGTTATGCTTGTTTTTGTGTGCGTATAGATGTTTGTGTGTATGAATGTGTTTGCATGTATACGTGTGTGTGTGTGTGCTGGTGTGTATGCATGTCTGTATCCATCTGTGTGCGTGTTTGTGTGTATGCATGTGTTTGTTTGTGTGTGTTTGTGTGATATGTGTATGCATGTTTTTGTGTGTATTTGTGTGTGTTTGTGTGTATGCATGTGTTTTCATGTATGTGTGTGTGTGTTTGTCTGTTGTTTGTTTTTATTTATGCTTGTTTTGTGTGTGTGTGTGTGTGTGTGTGTGTTTGTGTTTATGCATTTGTCTGTGTGTGTGTGTGCAGAAGGAGATTGGCCACTATGAAGCTCCGTTCCTCAGTCTGGCTGCAGCGTTTCACTCCCTCTATCAGGAGCAGAAGAACAGCATACTGAGCCTCATCTGACACCAGCGCCATCTTCATCATCATCATCATCATCATCATCTGTGTACATATGAGCATGTCTGTTCTCAATCAAATAAAGCTTTCTATAAATAAAAAAAAATGCCTTCAGTGTGATGATTAAACAAACACACACACACACACACGCGTGCGCACACACACTGCACTTTACATCTTCACACTCCTTCATTCTGCCTGATTCAGGAGCATTTGTGCCAAAAAAAGTCTCCTCGAGTGTGAATGCATTCAATATCAAGTCCCCACTGGGATATAAAAGCATGTACACACTTACACACACAGTTCCTGTGACGGCCAGCAGAGGGTGCTGGTTTAATCTTCATGCTGCACATCTCCATCGTGACGCTGATCTGAGGGCAGTCTGACATAGACATGGTTCGTTCAGCTCTAGATAAATGTAGCGTAATCTGGAGACTAATTCAATTCAGGATCATTAACCAACAGAAATAAATCCACGCACTGGTGTTACCCATGATGACTTTATTGACTTCTGATTTGCTCTTTTGTTTCTCGTCTTCTTGACTCAAGAAGTCTGCTCGTGTGGCTTATTAACAGATGTATGTATCTTCATATGTTTATATATACTCATGTATCAGTAGTACGTTAATTATGACATATAGAAATCGCGGCTGTTTGTTTTTTTTTGTCGGACGGTTTGTCCTCTTCCCTGCCGTCACGTTCACAGTATCAATGTGCGACGAAATGAAATGATCATAAATAAAAAGACACTTCGAGAGCTCTCGGCGTCCACCTCATCGGCTCCGAATTGTTCATTTTTTTACGGAAGATAAGAAAATCATGCAATTCTTTTTTTTTTTTTTGGATTCGACATGTAAACTGGTCACCATCAGTGTTTATTGAGAGTCCTGCAGGGGGCGCTCATACAGGAGTGGTGCGGCGGTCTTTCGAGTCTTTCGGGATGCAGTTGTGCACCTGTAGGAATTCGGCCTCTCTGTCGGAGTTGTACATCGGTGGTGTGCCGTGCGGAGTTTTCAACGTATCTCCGCCGCCGCGACTCAACGTGTACATGGAAATATCGGTAGACGGTAATGCGGCGAATCCCTTCAGGCCGACAGGCGAGGTGTCCCGCGAGTGTGAAGGATCCGTGGAGCGGCTGGAGGATCGCGAGCTGCGCCGATAACGATATCGATAGCTGGGAATTCGAGTGATGGCCGCTCCCTGTAGATAATCCGCTCCTCGCACTCGCGCCTGCGCCACACGTAACTCCCGGTGGCGGTCGATAAACATGTGCACGGCCAGAACGCCCACCATCTCGGCCATGATGAAGGACAGAGCGCCGAAGTAAAAGCTCCAGCCATACGAGTAGCTGTTCTTTTTGGAGTCGCTCTTGGACGGGTCGCCGGCGTTGGCTGATATGTAGACAATTATCCCGATGATGTTGCTCAGACCTGTGCACACACACACACACACACACACACGGTGTAAAGGTCACGAGGAGTTAAAATAGTTTTTACATTAGTTTCAATAGGTTATATCTGAGAGCTGGTGTGATTCAAAACAGTCACAAACTTTGAATTTACAAGATATAAACTTAATATACACGTCCAAAACAGATCATCACTTCCGCATAATGCATCACAGCCCTAATGACTCATAGCTCCGCCCTAAATGCCTGACAGCTCCTCCCCAAATGACTGATAGATCCTCTCTAAATGACTGACAGCTCCTCGCTCAATGACTAACAGCTCCTCCTTAAATGACTGATAGTTCCTCCCCAAATGTCTGATAGCTCCTCCCCAAAAGCCTGATAGCTCCTCCCCAAATGCCTGATAGTTCCTCTCTAAATGACTGACAGCTCCTCCCCAAATGACCGATAGCTCCTCCCCAAATGCCTGATAGTTCCTCCCCAAATGCCTGATAGCTCCTCCCTAAATGACTGACAGTTCCTCCCCAAATGCCTGATAGCTCCTCCCAAAAGCCTGATAGCTCCTCCCCAAACGCCTGATAGCTCCTCCTCAAATGCCTGATAGTTCCTCTCTAAATGACTGACAGCTCCTCCCCAAATGCCTGATAGCTCCTCCCCAAATGCCTGATAGCTCCACCCCAAATGCCTGATAGCTCCTCCCTCAATGACTGACAGCTTTTCCTTAAATGACTGACAGCTCCTCCCTAAATGACTGTCAGCTCCTCCCCAAATGCCTAATAACTCCTTCATAAATGACTCACAACTCTTCCCTAAATACCTGATAGCTTCTCCCCAAATGCCTAAAAGCTCCTCCCTAAATGCCTGATAGCTCCTCCCTAAATGCCTGATAGCCCCACCCCAAATGTCGATAGCTCCTCCCTAAATGCCTGATAACTCCTCCCCAAATGCCTGATAACTCCTCCCCAAATGCCTGATAGCTCCTCCCTGAATGCCTGATTGGACGTTGCTAAATCTGAGTGTGTTATAAAGCTGTGCAGGAACACACGGAGTCGCTCACCTGCAGAAACGAAGAAGATCCCTGCGCTGAGGATGATGTTGTGTCGAGACTTGTAGAACTCGCTGGCGGCGACACACAGACCACCCATGAAGAGCAGGATCACACTGAGGATGGGGAAAATACTGGAGGCCCGGACCGCTCCTGCACACACACACACACACACTGATATTGGGTTTTCATGTTGTGTGTAAACCTCACAGGAAACAAGGCTGCAGTTTTACATCTGCTATTTGATTCTGTCTGATTTATAAGCCGTTTCCCTCATAAAGACCAAAAGAAGGTCTAAACTTTACTGGTATTGCTATACCTGTGGGGACATTTGTTTGTACCAAGATCACACACACCACATAAACACTTGTACACTTGTGTAACGGAGGGCAGCTAGCGCCTCACTCCTCTGACCTGTAAAGGTGCGTACAAAGAATTGTGGGTTCGATCCCAGCTCAGGACGGGATGGGTGCAGTAGGGCTTGTAGGGTATATGTGGGGGCTCGTCTGGGATAGGAGTGAGGTTTAGGATGGCGAGTGTAACGGAGGCAAGCTAGTGAAGTACTGTGCAGGTAAATCTCACTCCTCCTTCCTCAAAATATGCTCTAGCGACAGGCGCAGGAGGCCTTGGTCTTAAGCCTCCTTGTTAGAGCAACTGATTCCCATGCAGAAGGTCGCCGGTTCAATCCCAGCTCAGAACAGGATGGGTCCAGTAGGACCAGTGGGTTACTCTTACACACACACACACACACACACACACTTACATACACACTTTCACTTGCACACACACACTTGCACACTCTCTTTATCGCACACACTGATGCACAAACACAAATACAACACAGAGGCACATGCATCTTACAGACACACACATACGAGTACCTGCGCACACTCAAACACTGCACACGGACCCACACACACACACAGAGCGCAGCGGTGACCTTGATCTGCGCGTCTGATTGACACACATCCACATCTCCGATTCTGAAACTCTCCAGATCTGCAGTTTGCGCGTGTGTGTGTGTGTGAGAAACTGCTGATGCCAGAAACACATGTCCTGCTCCATCTGCACTACTCTAGCCATCACACACACACACACACATAAATCAAACAAACACAAACCCATACAAACACAGTTACAAATGCATAAACAAAATTACACACACACAGTCGCGCACACACTCACACACTCACAAAAACACACATACACGAATTCACACGCACATATATACACACAAACACATAAATCATACATACTCGAACACAGACACACACAAACACACATATGCACACACATGCACACACATATGCACACACATTTACACACACACACATAAATTATACACACTTAAACACAAACACACATGCATACACAAATTCACACGCACATATGCACACGTAAATGCACACATTTATACAAACACACACACACACACACAAATTATACACACTCAAACACAGACATACACACACATACATGCATACACAAATTCACATGCCTACACAAATTGACACACACACATATACGCACACACGCACACACACATGCATTTGTATATATGTGTGTGTGTGTGTGCTGAATATTCCAGCATTGTGCAGTGTGAGCATGATGAGGAGAGGAGGATGAGTTCAGGCCATTCAGAGTTTTGACCCATTTAAACTGCACTGAAATATTTATAGAAATAAGTGACCTAATTAAACACTTTAAAGAGCAGCAGCAGCTCTGAGCAGAAAACCGCACACACACACACACACACACACACACACACACACACACACACACACACACACACACACACACACACTTGACTTACGTAAAAAATACTCTGATGCATCTGCTTCATAGTCTGCATCTTCAGGAAAGTGATCGATCTGTTTGCACATGCCTTTAAAATTACCTGAGAGAGAGAGAGAGAGAGAGAGAAAGAGAGAGAGAGAGAGAGAGAGAAAGAGACATTAGTAAACAGTTTTCACTGGTGAATTCTCTCCATTATTTTCATTTCTTATAAGCTTTATTGGCACAACTTGAATAATTTCATAAAGTTATTACTTAACGTGTATAAATATAACAAACAAACACAAAAACACACAAATAAGAAAAAAGACAAATATGATTAATAAACAAATAATGAAACAGAAAAAAGTTTTAGTGGGAATAAAATAAAACAAAAATAATAAAAAGAAATTAAATTAAATAAACTAAACAAAATAACAATAAAATTAAATTAAATGCAAAATAAAAATATATATATATATATAATAAAATGCAAACAAAGTAAAAAATAAATTTACTTTTAAAATAAACTACAATAAAATAAAAATGTATAAAATAAAATTTACAAAAAATAATAAAATAAAATGCAAAATAAATAAAATAAAATAAAAAATATGATAAAATACAAAATAAAAAAGGATAAAAATATATAATATAATATAATATAATATAAAACAAAATAAAGTCAAATAGAATAATTTTAAATACAATTAAACCAAAAATTAAATTCAATAAAATAACAAAATAATAATAAAATTAAATGCAAAATCAATCAAATAAAATAAAAACTAATAAAATAGCTATATATATATATATATATATATATATATATATATATATATATATATATATATATATATATATATATATATATATATATATATATATATAAAATGCAAACAAAGTAAAAAAATACATTTACTTTCATAAAATAAAGTAAATTAAAATAAATTAAACTAAAATTAATATAATAAAATTAAACAAAAATAAAATGAAATGAAGTAACAAAATAATAATAAAATAAAATGCTAAATAAATAAAATAAATAAAAATAATAGTAAAATAAAATACATCAAATAAAATAAAATAAATAATAAATCCTAGAGAGTCTAAATCTATCTATTTTTCAGTTTAATTGCTTTATTGGCATGTCTTTTACAGTGCTGCCAAAGCATTTTAAATATAAAAATAGAATATGGATTATATTGATATTAATAGAATAAACACAATAATGTCTTATGGTGTGCACATTTCACCCTCTCTGTCCATGCGAGATTATAACGTCATCATGTTGTCTGAAAGAAAGAAACTATCCATAATCCTGAGATCAAAGAAGACACTGTTACCATGGAAACATAAATGATGGAGAACGGCTCCATGGTGACCTCGTAAAGTATTCTGAATGACATCACCGAGTCTCGTCTGCGCTTATTAGGAAATTAATGGATTTATTCATCAGGGAAGCAGGATTAAACTGATGAAAGACACCAAAGACACGTATAATGAGACACAAGATCAATTCACGTGTGCTCTTTCAGCTTTTATTAATCTGTGAAGCCTGAAACACACAAACCTTCAATTACTGATCAAAAACCTACAGCCCAAACTAGAGTTAATGGAACACAGATGCTGCAGTGTGCATTTAAAGACATTTTGTATTGAAAATATGAACTTAAAGAGTCCAATACAGCTGCATCTGACAGCCTCCGCCTCCTCAGTCATACATCCCGCTTCAGTCATCATCAAATTAATCAAGGCTAATTGTCATTATTCATTACTGCAGCATGTAGAGTCTGCTGTGAGGTCAGCATCTGGAGCTAAAGCATGACATGATGGAGAATGTTGACTCTGTTACTGTCATAATAATAATAATAATGATGAATATGCCTTGATCATCAAATCAGAGTGGTTTCTGGAAGGTCATGTGATAATAAGATCATTCTGATCAATAGCATGACCCCTCCAGCCTCAGATTATAGATGCTGCCGCTGCTGATGTTGGTTTGTGACCTCTGACCCCTGACCCCGTCACATGACCTGTCTTGCCCTGTAGGATGAATGCGCTGCTCTGAACAGACTCTCGCTCTGCTTTCTGCTGCTCTACGCATGTATGTTGCGTAACTGCCTTACATAATTCACTGTTCCCCACACGTGAGAGACTGCAAGTGTGTGTGTGTGTGTGTGTGTGTAAGTGATTAGGAGCATGTCTTACTCTTATTGCAATGATCTCTGAGATCACACACACACACACACACACACACACACACACACACACACACACACACACACACACACACACACAACACTGATATCTGTAGGATAAAGCAGCATGTTTTGCTCATGTTAGTATTCAGTTGCTATGACGACATCATTATCATCATCTTCATCTTCATCCTCTGCTCTACAAACACACTGTCAGCATTCCCAGCATATGTAAGGAATCACACACAAGCTAGCCCTGCTGTGTGTGTGTGTGTGTGTATGTGTGTGTGTTATGTTGTGAACTGTTGTCACCTTTCAGCGGGTGTGAAATGTTCTCAGTGGAGCGGAAAACATCTCAATTCCTCTGTCTGTCTGTCTGTCTGTCTGTCTGTCTGTCTGCCTGCCTGTCTGTCTGTCTGTCTGTCTGTCTCCTACAGCTACACTGTCACCTTAAAGCCCAATATTTACTTAATTTTTTATCACACACAGTCAAATATACAGCCTCTGAAAATGAATCCCATTTGAAAATTAATTGACATAGTAATACTCATCACCTGTCTCACTGCACCATCATCACCTGTCTCACTGCACCATCATCACCTGTCTCTCACTGCACCATCATCACCTGTCTCACTGCACCATCATCACACTGCACCATCATCACACTGCACCATCATCACCTGTCTCACTGCACCATCATCACCTGTCTCTCACTGCACCATCATCACACTGCACCATCATCACCTGTCTCTCACTGCACCATCATCACACTGCACCATCATCACCTGTCTCACTGCACCATCATCACCTGTCTCTCACTGCACCATCATCACACTGCACCATCATCACCTGTCTCACTGCACCATCATCACACTGCACCATCATCACCTGTCTCACTGCACCATCATCACCAGTCTCACTGCACCATCATCACCAGTCTCACTGCACCATCATCACCTGTCTCACTGCACCATCATCACCTGTCTCTCACTGCACCATCATCACACTGCACCATCATCACCTGTCTCACTGCACCATCATCACCTGTCTCACTGCACCATCATCACCAGTCTCACTGCACCATCATCACCAGTCTCACTGCACCATCATCACCTGTCTCACTGCACCATCATCACCTGTCTCTCACTGCACCATCATCACACTGCACCATCATCACCTGTCTCACTGCACCATCATCACATTGCACCATCATAACCTGTCACTGCCCCATCACCACCTGTCCCTGCACCATCATCACCTGTCACTGCTCCATAATCACCTGTCTCACTGCACAAACATCACCTGTCTCACTGCACCATCATCACCTGTCACTGCTCCATAATCACCTGTCTCACTGCACAAACATCACCTGTCTCACTGCACCATCATCACCTGTTTCACTGCATCATCACCACCTGTCTCTCACTGCACCATCATCACACTGCACCATCATCACCTGTCCCTGCACCATCATCACCTGTCTCACTGCACTATCATCACCTGTCACTGCCCCATAATCACCTGTCTCACTGCGCAAACATCACCTGTCTCACTGCACCATCATCACCTGTCTCTCACTGCACCATCATCACCTGTCTCACTGCACCATCATAACCTGTTTCACTGCACCATCATCACCTGTCTCTCACTGCATCATCATCACCTGTCTCTCACTGCATCATCATCACACTGCACCATCATCACCTGTCTCACTGCACCATCATCACCTGTCTCTCACTGCATCATCATCACCTGTCTCACACTGCATCATCATCACACTGCACCATCATCACCTGTCTCACTGCACCATCATCAACTGTCTCACTGCATCATCATCACACTGCACCATCATCACCTGTCTCACTGCACCATCATCACCTGTCTCTCACTGCATCATCATCACCTGTCTCACTGCACCATCATCACCTGTCCCACTGCACCATCATCACCTGTCTCACTGCACCATCATCACCTGTCTCACTGCACCATCATCACCTGTCTCACTGCACCATCATCACCTGTCTCACTGCACCATTATCACCTGTCTCTCACTGCATCATCATCACCTGTGTCACTGCACTATCATCACCTGTCACTGCACCATCATCACCTGTCTCACTGCACCATCATCACCTGTCTCACTGCACCATCATCACCTGTCTCTCACTGCATCATCATCACCTGTCTCACTGCACCATCATCACCTGTCCCACTGCACCATCATCACCTGTCTCACTGCACCATCATCACCTGTCTCTCACTGCATCATCATCACCTGTCTCACTGCACCATCATCACCTGTCTCACTGCACCATCATAACCTGTTTCACTGCTCCATCATCACCTGTCTCACTGCACCATCATCACCTGTCTTACTGCACTATCATCACCTGTCTCACTGCACCATCATCACCTGTCTCACTGCACCATCATCACCTGTCTCACTGCACCATCATCACCTGTCTCACTGCACCATCATCACCTGTCTTACTGCACCATCATAACCTGTTTCACTGCACCATCATCACCTGTCTCACTGCACCATCATCACCTGTCTCACTGTACCATCATCACCTGTCTCACTGCACCATCATCACCTGTCTTACTGCACTATCATCACCTGTCTCACTGCACCATCATCACCTGTCTCACTGCACCATCATCACCTGTCTCACTGCACCATCATAACCTGTTTCACTGCTCCATCATCACCTGTCTCACTGCACCATCATCACCTGTCTCACTGCACCTTCATCACCTGTCTCACTGCACCATCATCACCTGTCTCACTGCACAATCATCACCTGTCTCACTGCACCATCATAACCTGTCTCACTGCACCTTCATCACCTGTCTCACTGCACCATCATCACCTGTCTCACTGCACCATCATCACCTGTCTCACTGCACCTTCATCACCTGTCTCACTGCACCATCATCACCTGTCTCACTGCACCATCATCACCTGTCTCACTGCACCATCATAACCTGTCTCACTGCACCTTCATCACCTGTCTCACTGCACCATCATCACCTGTCTCACTGCACCATCATCACCTGTCTCACTGCACCATCATAACCTGTTTCACTGCACCATCATCACCTGTCTCACTGCACCATCATAATCACACTGCACCATCATCACCTGTCTCACTGCACCATAATCACCTGTCTCACTGCACCATCATCACCTGTCTCACTGCACCATCATCACCTGTCTCAGGGGTCACAGAGGTCAGTGGTGATGACCATGTGGACACTGTAGACACATGGCCAATAGCAGAACATTCAAAATGGAGAAAATGTTAAAGAGTGTGTGTTTATGTGTGTGAGTGAGTGTGTCTCTGTGTGTGTTTACCTTGTGTATGTATCTGTCTGACTGTGTGTGTGTGTGTGTGTGTGTGTGAGTTCACTTTGGGTCAGTCTGCACAGTAATACCTCTATAATCTGAACAGCACTGGTTCACATTACGCCTCCACTGTGCACATAAACAGATGAATTATTCATTAGATCAGATCTGAACATTAAACACAGTGTTCTTCAAGATGAACTCTTCAGATCCGTCATTCATCAGTCCCGAGTGTCCGATGTCAGAGAACACAATACGTCCAGTTCAGTGACAACTACACAGGTTATTAATCCCACAGCTGAAATCTAATGTTCAACAGTTCATTCTGCTGGATGCATGACACTATGTGGGCAGTTTGTGCTTCACCTTTTCATACATCTTGGATAAAGGATATAACAGAGCCTGATATGAAAATTATATCAAATATTGTTCTAATATTCTCTAATCTTACTGTCAAAGCATTAAAGTGACAATTAAACAGTTACAAAATAAAAGCTCATATTTACACAGTATGTGTGTGCAGGGGCACCACTAGGGCGGAGAAAGTTAGGATGGTTCTAAGGGCCAATACATTTAAGGGGCCCTCAAAGGCCCGCGCAACCCCTCACCACCCCCCTCTTCAGTTTCATCTGCGATTCAGCCCGTTTTCCTGATGATGTTTGACGGTTGCCAAATTAGTGAAATAAATTATCAAACTACCAAATAATACCTGCCGTGAGTATAACCACATTCTCCATTGGGAGGCGCTATAATATCTCTCATAGGAGTTTTATTTACGCAATCCGAAATAAATAAATCCAACAGTACCCGAAAGCTCCGCCCCTTCCGCTACATCCATTGAGTGTGAAGAGTGTAAGTGTGACCCCCAGTGGTTGAACTAGGTATTGCACACCTGGTTTAAAACACATGCAAGGGCAGGTTGCCAGATTGACGACACCAACAGGAGTGTGCCTGACTGTCGAGCCTAAAGGCTGATTTAAACTGTGTTCTGTTAAATAGCAAATGATAGGAGGAATATTTACCATATTAAGGTGTTAAATGCTAATCATGTGAGTCTGAATGCTGTTTCACATCACATTTATTGCCATACTACTGAAAGCAGATAGTTCAGCTCAGATCTGGAGAATAAAATAAAGCGTCTGAAACTGAACTTCAGAACTGAGACTTAGTGCAAACCAACACATATCAGTGATTCAGCATCTACATTAATCATGTTCAAGAGCTTGAATATGTGTTCATCAGATGATGAAGCTCAGCGTTGTGCTGGAGTGCAGTGAGTGCTCTATTCTGTGCTTCTGAATGGCTGTGTTTACATTTCTGTCCTGTTTCGTCTGCTGTAAACAACCAAACTGCTCATCACTGCGCATCTCGTCATGCAGCATGTTGTTAGGACACGGGGTTACAATGTGACCTGCTCAGCTAATGTTTACACTACCAATATTTAGAATAAGCACCTCATGTGGAACTCTGAATCTGCATCTCATTTTGGAGTCTGCTGCTGTCCACCAGAGGTCGTGTTTTAGTCATGGACGCATGCTTTAAGAGTCTTCCTGACTAAATGAATTAAATACACTGTTTCCCACCGTCTGGCAACCCAGGATGCTTAAATATAATTGGCTGAACTGGCATTGGGTGGATTAAAGAGACCAAAACAAAGCAGGTAACGCACAGGTTCACAGCAGAATATCTGACTTCAGCATTGAGTTTCAGATAAACAAGAATGTTCCCTGAGCATGTTTCTGAGTATCTGCACACGCATGATGCTGTATTACGCTGTAGACGAGTCAAACACTCACATACAGCAGCTTTAACTTCGTAAACACACACAAAAGATGAAAAATCACCCTCATTAATTTAATGATAACTGAAGCTGAACGTATGATTGAGGAGGCTGTCAGAAACAGCTGTAGCGGAGTCTTTAAGTTCACTGTATTCATGTAAATTTCTCTCTGATGATCTGGAATATACTGTAGATTATACACTAAAAGTGTTGGATTGTCCTAAACTAATGTTAAGTCCATATTTGATGCAACGCTGCATTTTTGTGAGTGTATTTTGTTTTTATCACATCCTTAAAAGGACAACCATGAAAGTCAACAGGGTGTACAAACTTTTTCACACAACTACAAGTCAGCTCTAGAAGACTTCAGTCAATAATAATGCAACTTTCTCTCAGATGATGTACAGAGCATGACCCAGAGACTCATAAAGCTGGCTTGTCGTAAACTAATGTTAAGTCCATTTTTGACCCAACGCTGCATTTTGTACTTTTTAATTATCAAGCCCTCAAAAGTAAAACCATAAGTTTCAAAAGGGTGTACAAACTCTTTCACACAACTATAAGTCAAGACTAGAAGAGTTTGAGTCAATAATAATGTCCATTTCTCTCAGATATACAGAATATAGATCATGACCCATACTCTAAACAAAACCTAATGTTGAGTCAAATCTGGACAAACCCAACACTGGGTTATTTTTTTCAATTAAATTTAAATGACACTTTGAACCCATTGGTTCGGCTTTTTTTAGAGTGTACCAGTTTTCGTTATGTCCCTATAAGAAAAACCATGACGTTCAATAGGGTGTACAAACTTTTTATAAGTTAATTATAGAAATATTCATTCATTTTCCTTCAGCTTTATCAGGGGTCACCACAGCGGAATGAACCGCCAACTATTCCAGCATGTGCTTTACATATGCTCTTTCAGCTGCAACCCAGAACTGGGAAACACCCATACACACTCATTCACAGACACACACTCATACACTACAGCCAATTCAGTTCATCAATTCCCCTACCCCACACCAACACAGGGAGAACATGCAAACTCCACACAGAAACACCAACTGACCCAGCCGAGACTCCAACCAGCGACCTGAGTGCTGTGAGGCCACCGTGCTGACCACTAAGCCACCGTTCCGCCCCATTTCAGTCAATAATAATGTCAAATAATGTATAAAATATAGAGCGTGACCCACACACTAACATGCTGGGTTGTCGTAAACTAAAGTTGAGTCAAATATGGACAAAGCCAACATTGGGTTACATTTTCTCAGTTAAATTACACTTAAATGACACTTTTAACTCGGTGGTGTTTGTCCATATTTGACCCAGTGCTGCATTATTGTGAGTGTACTTTTAATGACTACATCTTCATATGAAAAACCATGACAATCAACAGGGGGTACAAACTTTTTCACACAGCTCAAGTCTAGAAGAGTTTCAGTCGATAATAATGTACATTTCTCTCAGATATATGGAGCTTGACTCATGCACAAAACAATGGTGGGTTGTCGTAAAACCCAACATTGGGTTAATTTTTTGGAATAAATTTAAATTGCACATTTAACCCAGTGCTCAACCCAAGCCCAGCACGTTTGTGAGTGTATTTTTAATGTTGTGGTAAAATTCAGCACACTGTATTAAGAGATTAGTCACTTCACTTAATAAGTAAGTAAACCCATTGGGTCAAATGTGGACAGAGTCAACCACTGGGTTGTTTTTTAAATGAAATGTAAATGACACGTTCATCCTGACGGTTGGGTTCTTTAAGTGTACACCCTCACACTGAAAACCATGATGTTCAATAGGGTGTACAAACTTTTTCACAACACTTTTTATAAATTAATTATAGAAAAATTTATTCATTTTCCTTTAGCTTTATCAGGGGTCACCACAGCGGAATGAACCGCCAACTATCCCAGCATATGCTTTACACCGCTGATGCTCTTTTAGCTGCAACCCAGAACTGGGAAACACCCATACACACTCATTCACACACACACTCATACATTACGGCCAGTTTAGCTTATCAATTCCCCTACCCCACACCAACACAGGGAGAACATGCAAACTCCACACAGAAACACCAACTGACCCAGCTGAGACTCCAACCAGCGACCTGAGTGCTGTGAGGCCACCGTGCCGCCCCATTTCAGTCAATAATAATGTAAATTCTCTCAAATGTAGAAAACATAGAGCATGACCCACACACTAACATGCTGGGATGTCGTAAACTAATGTTGAGTCAAATATGGACAAAGTCAACCCCTGGGTTGTTTTTTAATTGAAATGTAAATGACACTTCATCCTGACGGTTGGGTTCTTTGAGTGTACACCCTCACACTGAAAACCATGAAGTTCAACAGGGTGTACAAACTTTTTCACACGCCTCTAAGTCAAGTCCAGAAGAGTTTCAGTCAATAATACAATATCTCTCTACAGCTGTGTTTCTCAACCATGCTCCTGGAGGAGCACCAGCTCTGCACATTCTCCATGTCTCCTTAATCAAACTGATTCAGACTGAAAGAATGGCAGCAACAGACAGAGGAGACATCCGAAACATGCAGTGCTGGTGCTCCTGCAGGAACGTGGTTGAGAAACACAGCACCCGTACAGCGCAGATCTCCTACCTTCCAGACAGCAGGTCCTCCACAGGCCGGAGTGGGTCATGACCTCCTCGTTCTTCTTGCTGGTCTCGTTCTCGTTGGTGCTCTTGATCTTGCAGACGCCGCGCGAGTACAGCCAGTAGTCGGTGCCCACCGCGATGGTCATCAGGCTGAAGGCTGCGAAGGCGCCCACGGTGGTCAGGAGCATCTGCACCCCGCGCTCAAACACCCCCATACTGCCGCATTCCACCAGAGGGGAGCCCCCTTTCCGCTTGATGTACAGGAAATAAATATTTGACAACTCAAGGGGACACGACGATGAGAAGAATCCAACAGGAGGAAGACGAGCGTGCAGGGAACTCCAGCCTGCACTACATACTAACTAGTGCACTAGTCTGAGCTCGAGTGAGCCTCCACACGCACAATTGGAGCATTCTGGCATCACATAAGCTCATCTTCAGTCTCCAGTGTCCAGTGTGGCCTGTGCCGAGGATCCTCCATCCACACATCCATGAACACAACAGGGGAGAGTCAGATCAACAAAACTAAAGTGATGAAAGCGAACACTCTGTGCTCAAAGTCATTGTTTCACACACACACACTCACACACACACTCTCAGAGAGAGACACACACGGAGGCGTCGGTGAGATCAATCCATCCTGACGATGATCAGAGATTGAAAACAACAACAACAATAATAATAATAAACAGAAATAAACGAGTCGCTCTCTTCTTCCTAATATTCTGCTTGGCTGTTTCCATAGGGGGTCTCTGCGCCGTCGAGTGTG
>NC_141026.1:447500-452500 GCF_052040795.2 Danio rerio
CCACACAAATAAATAAAGCATGAACGAGTAAAGAGTAAACACAGGAATGTTTAGCACATCAGAAGCTTTATTGAGCATCATTAACTGTCCAGACCATAATAAAACAGATTCATCATCATAGTTTGACCAATACACTTATTATTGAGGGCAGAAATCTTCATTCTTCAGCACTGTCCTTCAAAAAACACATAAGATCTTTACAACTTCTAACAGAATCACATTTATGGTCAATACTGTCTGGTTTCCACTGAGTGGTACAGTATGGTTCGGGTCGGTACGGGTCACCTTTATCAGGCTTGCGTTTCCATCACCAACGTTACCTTTAGGTGGGCGAGGTGAATGACAAAGTTTCAGTCGACGTCATGCTCGCTCGAATAAATGTCTACAGTAAAGCTGTACGCGTCGCTCACATATCATATGAGCAGCACTTCTCACAACACAGATGCTTTATACACACACACACTCGTGTATAAATGTTTATTACTGACGTTTCTCTGAACATGATTATAACTGCAGACTTCTTCTTGGCTTTGTGGCTGTTCATCAAGATGACAAGGTTTGATTGAGCCTGGTCGACCATGGCTTGTTATTATATGTATATATATATATTTACACAGTAAAAGATCTCTCGGCTGTGTGTTTTAAACATGGCGGGCTTTTGTTTTCATTCTGGCTTGTTGCATAAGCGGATGACGTATCTCTGTAAACCAATAGCATTCAGCTGTGCGTCTGGCTCCGCCTTTTGGTACCCTTTCTTGAGTCACTCTTCAAAAGGGTGCCAAAATAGTGGTTCGGTACGCCTTTTGACAGTGGAAACGGCCATAAAAGCGCACCAAACTGCACCGCTCAGTGGAAATGAGCCATTATTGTGAGACGTATTTTAATAAGTGCAGCTCAGAATATGAGCTTTAATTCACCGTGATTAATTTATCCATTATTATGTATGAAGATGGACATAATTGCAGGGTTATTTGATATTTTCTGTACATTTCTTTGAACCATTATTGATAAATTACACAAGAAATAGACAACGGGCTGATGATTTATTAGAAAAATGATACACAGCTGAAATGGTGATGCCGTTACCCCTCAGGTGTATATTATTCTCTAATAATCCACCATCCCGCATGCATTATTCTGCTTAAACCAGTTTTTTTTAGATGTTGCATTTCATTTTTGTGTGTGTGTGTGTGTGTGTGTGTGTGTGTGTGATCCTGCAGATGTTCACATGATTGACAGAGGAGCAGATCATCCACACGCAGCAGGAACACAGTCACCTGAAGACAGAGGAGAAAACACAGAAACTGCATGAATGAATGGATTAATGACTCAATGAATGACTAGATGAATGATTAACAGATGGTTAAACGAATGAACGAATGAATGTATACATTAATGAATGACTGACTGAATAAAGTTACGGATGAAGATTTGAACAAATAGATGGATGAATGGTTGGATAAATGCATGAATGACTGAATCAACTGATAAATTAATGAGCAAATAAATGGATTAATGAATGGATGAATAGATGGATAAATACATTAATAGATATATGCTGAAATAATGGATAAATGAACAGGGCAACTGAATGGATAAATGAATGGGACAAATTAACAGATATATGGGTGAATGAATGGATGAACAAATGATTAAATGGATGAATGAATATATAGATATTTTAGTATCTAAAAAGGATTGGATGAATGAATGACTAGAGAAATGGATAAATAGATGGTTGAATGAATGGATGGATAAATAGATGAATGAATGAATGAATGTGCAGATGAATGAATGACTAATGGTTCATTAATGAGGGAATGAATGGATGAATGTATAGATGCATGAATAAGACTGACTGGATGAATGTAGAAATTAATAATTGACTGACTGACAGAATAAATGTATGGATGGATAAATATAAGCCAGTAGATGGATGAATTAATAAATAAACAGATGAATGACTGAATCAATGGATAAATTACTCAGCAAATAAACTGATGAATGAATGAGTAGATGGATGGATGAATATTTGAACAAATAGATGGATGAATGATTGGACATATACATGAATGACTGAATCAATGGATAAATTAGAGCAAATAAATGGATGAGTGAATGGATGAACGAATATATGGATAAACAGATGAATGACTGACATAATTGACAAGTGAATGGGCAACTGAATGGATGAAAACGTACGGACTAATAGATATATGGGTTAATGGATAAATGGATGATTAAATAGATGAATGAATGAATATATTATTTAATTATCTAAAAATGGTTGGATGCATGAATGGATGAATGACTAGATTAATTAACTAGGTTAATTTAGTGGGTGAATGAACAGATGTATCGATGACTGAATGAGACTGACTGGATGAATGTATAAGGCAAGGCAAGTTTATTTCTATAGCACATTTCATACACAGTGGCAATTCAAAGTGCTTTACATAAACAGAAATAAAAGAAACAAGTAAAATAAAAATAAAAACAAATAATAAAAATGCGTAAAAACAAAACAAAACATAAAAACATGTAAAATGTGATATAAAAGAATGAAGAAGAAGAGATAAACATGATAGTGCAATCTGCAATAAATGAATGACTGAATCAGATTATGAATGGATAAATAATTGAACAAATGGATGGATGAATGAATGATTGGATAAATAGATGAATGAGTGTGTAGAAGAATGAATGACTGAAATAATAGACAAATGAATGGATGAATGAATAAATAAATAGATACATGGATGAATCAAGGAATAAATGGATGAATGGATAACATTTAATTATCTAAAGAGTGATTGGATGAATGGAGCTCAGACTGAGATCAGCACTGCTTTCTTCACACTGCGATGGATTCGCGTGTCAGTTTGCGCAGTGGACTAGTCATCATTGACCACCATCATGAACGTAATATTCAACAGCTGTTTTACATCAGCCTATTGTTATGAGCATTGTGGAATAATTCATAAATGCTTAATGAAAATTAATTAAGAAAACACACTCCAGGGTCACATTTAGTTTCAGTGAAATCATAAAATATGAAAGTTAATGTTCTTAATAAATGAATACTGTTGTTTTGGATGTAGCACATAACCTCCAAAAACAAACAAATAAATAAGCAAATATAGAAATAAATGAGTAAATAAATCCATAAATTACTGCACAAATAAAACAACAAATGAATAAATGTATATACAAAATCCACAAATTCCTGCAGAAAGAAATATATAGATGATAAATAAAGCAGGCAAATCAATAATTAATTAAACTACACGAATGGTGACGGAATAAGAAAATGCTGAACTGAAGGTGTATTTCCCCGCCTTTCAAACGTTTATTACAACCCAGGCTCATTCTTAAAAAGTACCTCTAAATACATTTCTGAAGACTGTGAAATACGTCCCAGGGGCTATGTTTTTTTATGCAGTTTTTGTTTTCCCGAATCCACCAGAGGGCGCTGTGTGTGCTATTTGAGATTGCAAATTTCTCTCACAAGTGACATTCGCACCTGCTGTTCTCACGTAAATCCACCAGAGGGCACTGTCGACTGACTGTTTGACTGACTGAATGACCATTCGACTGACTTAATTGATTTTAAATTGACCCGCCCACCGACTTCCCTAAACCAAGCCAACAATATTCAAAAGCAGTGCACAAAAGAAAAACCCTCACCTGATTTTTACCACATTTTACCAAACCCTCACCCTGTTATTAACTTGTTTACTTATTTTTTTGGATTCTGCTTTTGTCTTACCTGCTTTCTGGAATCGTACTTCACTGGACTCGAACCCTGTCGCCGTGATCAACTCCTCTCTGGATCTCAACTCCGCCAACGTACATGGCAAACTAACAGGACAAACGGATTACAGTGGAAAAGACGACCATACGGAGGCAAGTGGTCAACTGATAACTGCGAAAAGGAACGGCGCCATGTGTAGCGCTTATTTACAAAATGAAACGCAGCCATACGCACCTCTGGCTACATTATTTGCGCACTCCAGAAACGTGTATAGGGCTACGTTTTCAGAATGAGCCGGTGTTGGTTTACTTATTATTGAATGTAGTTGCGTATTTACTTTTCCCCAGGCCACTATGCTAATCAGAGGCTGTCTGTCAGTCATTAGAAGGCGGTCTAAAAATTTAATGCAAATTTTTTTCTAACGATCAACCAATGATGGCATAAACACCGCCCTCTGATGATTGACAGACAGCCTCTCATTAGCATATTGACCTTCATTAGTGAATAAACGTTTGAGAAGAGGGAAATACACTTTCAGTTCAGCATTTCTATCCCGTCACCATTCGTGTAAGTTATTTAATTATTGACCTGCCTGCTTTATTATCTAGATATTTATTTAAGCAGGAATCTGTGGATTTTATATATACATTTATTAATTAAGTTATTGTTTTATTTATGCAGTACTTTGTGTATTTATTTACTCATTTATTTCTATATTTGCTTTAGTTTTTGGCTCCACACAGATGGAGAACGCGAGGTCAGTTCACAGAACTCCACCAGATTAAGATAATTGATTAAATAAATCCTCTTTAACACAGTGATCGAGTCTTTGTGTAATTAATTGGCTCTGCAGATCAACTAGATTCAGATTTTTTTTTTTTCGTTTATTTACCTCTCTGCTGGACTCTTCTCCCACGCGGATCTTCTCCTCCCGCCACACCGGAAGACGTTCATCCGCTAACAGCACAGTTCCGGGTAAAGTTTTGATGGGATACAGATGCGGATACTCATATAATTCTTGTGAGACTGTACAACAATAATTAATATTTTTACTTTACTGTGACGGTTAGGTGTAGAGTTTGGGTTAATTTAATGGATAATTTAATAAACAATATGTATAATGCTCGTCACCTCTGGCCGCAGCTGTATCCCTTCTAAAAGAGACTTCATAAATTACAGAAGGATTAAGCAGTTTTTGGAGATTACGCGCTACTTATTTAATAACTCACACTTTTGTTATGTTTAT
>NC_141026.1:457500-490000 GCF_052040795.2 Danio rerio
GCTCGTTAATGCAAATTTCTAATCAGCCAATCACATGGCAGCAGCTCAATGCATTCAGGCATCTAGACATAGTCAAGAGCAAAATCTCTGAGGAATATTTCCAGTACCCTGTTGAATCTATGCCACAAAGGATTAAGGCAGAAGGTAAAAGTGGGTTCGACCTGGTACTAGTAAAGTGTACCTAATAAAGTGGCCGGTTTGTGTGCAGGTCAGAAAGTCAGATGTGTGTATGTATGTGTGTGCATGAAGTCATGCATCTGATTTGTTTGTGCAAGGTGCGTGTGTCTGTCAGTAGATGAGTGTGTATGTGAGAGATATGATGTGTGTGTCTTTTTTTGTCTGTGTGTGATATACAGTAATATGATGCAGGTCTAATGTGTGTGTGTGTGTGTGTGTGTATGTGCTGCAGGTACGAGTGGCAGGGAAAGATCGAGGAGGACAATGAAGTTCTGCTGGTGAGTGACACACACACACACACACACACACACACACACACACACACACACACACATTTACAGTTGAAAGAAGTTTACACACACACTATAAAATGGCACATTTTAATAAAGTCCGATGTTAATGTGAGTAAACTTTTCCTCTTTTAGGTAAGTTAGGATGATCACGTGTGTTTCTGTTCTGCTCAATAGCAGAATAATGACAGAGATTGTTTGAGGAATTGTTCTAACTCTTCTTGATAGTCAAGTTTACACACAATAAGATTATTCTGCCTCTGATAAGCTCAGATGATGATGTCAGGGGTTTGGAAGTTTCTGATTGGCTGATTGACAACATTTGAGTTAATGTGAGGCACAACTGTAGAATAGTATTGAAGGAAAAGCTCAAACACACTGCTTCTCTGTGTGACAACATGGGGAAATCAACAAGCCAGAATCAACAACAAAGCCAGATTACCATTAGCTGAATTACTCATGTGTGGAGACATGTGCTGTGCTCTGATGGAGCTGAGATTGAACTGTTTGCCATAATGAGCAGTGTTACATTTGGAGGACAAAGGGGAAAGCGCACAAGCCTAGAACACCATCCCAACTGTGCAGTATGGGGGCGGCAGCATCATGTTGTGGGGCTGTTTTGCTGCAGGAGGGACTGGTCCACTTCACAGCATAGATGGCATCATGAAGACAGAACATTATGGAGAAATACTGAAGCAACATCTCAACACATCAGCCAGGACATTACAACTTGGCCACATGACTCTTCCAAACAGATCATGAGCCTAAGCATACTGCCAAATGAGTTCACATGTGCTTTAAGGACAACAGAGTGAATGTTTTGGAGTGGCCATCACAAAGCCCTGATCTCAATCCTATAGAGAATGTGTGGGCAGAGCTGAAAAAGCTTGTGCGAGCAAGACAGCCTACAAATCTGACTCAGTTACAGCAATTCTGTCAGGAGGAAAAGCTAAAGAATAGCAAGGTAATGTGTGTAAACTTCTGACTGTCTAGACATTAATAATAAGTTCTCTCATTATTCTGGCATTTAGCAAACATGCACAATGCACAAGACATCTTTTTAAAAATGGTTATGTTCCTTTTTGTAGATTTTATGTAAGCTTGTGGTTTTAACTGTGTGTTATTAACATGATTTCACATGATCTTTGTACAGTTTGAAGACGCTTTGCTCGATATTAATGTTATTATTTTTATTAAATGTTCTTACAATGGAAACATGTAAAAACTCAGATTTTCTTCCTAAATTTTCCTCTCAGTCCCGGTTTACTGACTTCTTCCTTTTCCAAAGCCCTGCTGGTCTGACCCGGGTGTTTAATAATCACACACACAATGAGAATAATACTGAGTGTTTCAATATTTTGAAGCACATTCATTCAGTCATTAACTCATTTTCTTGTCGGCTTAGTCCCTTTATTAATCTGGGGTCGCCACAGTGGAATGAACCGCCAACTTATCCAGCATGTATTACACAGTGGATCCATCTGCAATCCAGTGTATGGGAAACACCCATACACACTCATTCACACACACACTCATACACTAGTGCCAGTGTAGTTGATCAGTTCCCCTATAGCGCATGTGTTTGGACTGTGGAGGAAACCGGAGCACCCGGAGGAAACCCTCGCCAACACGGGGAGAACATGCAAACTCCACACAGAAACTACATGTACACATGTCAACATAATCTGTGTTCTGTAATAAGTGTGTTGAACATTTTTCTCAGATGATCAAGACAAGAAGTTCAAAGATTCCTGACCTCGCTGAATATGTCCGGTAACTCTCTCTCTCTCTCTCACACACACACACACACACACACACACACACACACACGCACACACAGGTCAAGCACAGAAACATGTTGGGTCTCCAGTAGTCTAGTATGAGCTGATGTTGTCATGTTTGTCATATAAAATGCACAAGTTAAGAGATTTTCCACAAACATTAATAATTCCCTTAAATGCCTACAGACAGATGAGGAAAGAAAGTTATGAATGATGCTCAGACTGGCACACATACAAACACACACATAAACAAATAAACACAGACAGACAGAAAAACACACACACACACACACACACACACACACACACACACACACACACACACACACACACACACACACACACACACACACACACACACACACACACACACACACACACACTGAACTGAAGGCAGTGTTTGAGGCTGGTGATGTAACCTGTTGGTCCTCCAGTGAAACACTCCATCAGTTTTGTGAATCTGTTTGTGCTGCTCGTGACAGAAGCGACACACTCCGTCTGAAACACAGCAGTGTTGAATAATGTAGTGTTGTCTGCAATACCAATCAGAGCCCACATTGAAACACATCCATTCCCTGCTCACCGTCCAGTGCAGGTTCTCAAACACCCCTGATTGGCCACTATGGTCACATGATCAATAGATAAGACTGTGAGTCTTTGACTACATTTATTTGACATTTAAATGGGGATAGAAATGATATGCAAGTAGCAGTTCGAGGTTATTATTGCATATTTCATTTATTTCCTTCAACATAAAACCGGAAATTCGACTTATTAGCTAATTCATTAAGGAATCGCTGCTATAGTAACCCAACCCCAAATCAGTCCACCTCAGCAGGACTCTGTAATGTGAGCTGAATGTGGTCCTGCATTGTCGTGTTGAACTCTGCATGGGTATCCCCGGTTAAATTGGCAGCATATTGTGCTCCAAAACCTCTCTGTGCTGTACAGCATTACTGGAGCATCACAGAAGGGCGGGTTACCTTTGCCAAGGACATCTGAGCACAGTACACGTCTCCACTGTGTGATGCTCCATCCTAGATGCTTCCGAGTCAATGATGCTTCTGGACACTGTTAACATAGGGCTTTCTTTTAGCACAGTGCTGTTTTCACTGACATAACCTAACTTCTCTAATGACATCAGTTTGGGCGAAATATGTTTAGCCACGCCCCTACAAGTGTGCTGCAAATGAAGCACAGAGAAACTTGAATTAAACCCTGCCCCTTACTTAATATTCCATATCTGTGTGTAATGCATCATCATAATGGAATATGAGTGATAAAATGGGAGCAGCATGGTGGCTCAGGGGTTATCACTGTGGAATCTCAGCAAGAAGGGGGCTGGTTCGAGTCCCAGCTGGGTCAGTTGGTGTTTCTGTGTGGAGTTTGCATGTTCTCCCCGTGTTGGCGTGGGTTTCCTCTGGTTTCCACCACAGTCCAAACCCATGCGCTATAGGGGAACTGATGAACTAAACTGGCCATAGTGTATGAGTGTGTGTGTGTGTGTGTGTAACAAAATCTGTCAGTGTTGTTTTCATTCTCTCATCTTCTGCGCTTCACATTTTGGCGGTTGTAGCTCCTGTCATCTGAAGGCAGAAGGCATTGAATGATTGATTGACAGCTGATATTACCCAATCCATTCGCAGTTCTAGAGCAGTGGGCCAATAAGAAGAGCACAAAGGCGGAGCAAGCATTGCAGGCTTTTTTCCGCATAACAGCTGTTTATCTGTTCCTGTTTGGCATTTTTAGGTGCAATAATGCATTCTGCATACATGTCTCCTAAATCCGCGCACGCCGTGACGATTCTGACGTGAAAACAGTGAAAATGTGTGCACTCGCCCAAATGCTGCCAACTAAATTTTTAGGTCGCATAGATAAAACTTCAGGCGCATATTTGACCAAAACGGTCGAGGCCTAGCATCTTAACTTGTTATTATTTCCTCATAATAATAATAAAATAAGGAAGTTATCATCAATCACAATACATATTACAGTGAACTCCAGCCCAACTCTCGTGTCCTCCAGCAGCTGTGGGAAAAGCCATTACACTGACACAGATCACTCTGTTCATGCAGAGTCCTGCGGGAAAAACAGTGATTGACAGGTGGTAATCTGTGTGTAACTTTATTTATTTATGGTTTGGTTATGGGTAAAGCAAACACCATGTGGGTCAGGTAGTGAAAACGGTAGACTACTATTAATTATTTCCTCATGAATAAATTGGTATTTAACAACCCCCACTCCCACCTACGACGATGATGCCCTCGTCCATCGTGATGTTTCACATTAGACACGTACAATGCCAAATTGGTCAACATCGCCCAACCCTACTATCAACAGAGCAAGTCTTTTGCTATACCCTTTGCTTCTCACATTTACCCTTCCTCTCCCAGCGCATGTGATTGGGTCAAACGATTGTGAGCGGTAACTAAGATAACTCAATTCAGTGTTGAGGGGTGTACATGGGGTAATTCGCCCAGGGTGCTATTTAAGCTAGAACAGCCACTGTCTACAGAGATGAATAAGACTATGATGTGAATATTAAGTTACTGTTAATATAATGAGAGTTTTATAACAAAAAAAAATAACAGTGGTTTTGACTGACTTTAGCTGTGTTTTTATTTTATATGAGCATTTTGGAGTATTGCACTACACATGCTTAAAAGAAATGCCAAAATGTGTGACAATCCTGAAAATGCACTTGAAAAGGCTTCTCAGCTGCAGGACACGACACTCTCTTGTTTCTCATTAGATGGGAACACTGCTTTATTCAGAAATGTGTTATGCAATGTTACAGTTTGCAACACCTCCTCTTCTTGAATTGGTATCACTCTGAGGGGGATCTACAGATATCTGGCTGTGCTAAACAAACACTTCAGAAACGAATTATACACATTATGCAGATAAATCTAATTATCTTTGGATAGAAACATAGCTATACTTTTAACAACACCAGAATAACGAATGTGTGTGTGTGTGTGTGTGTGTGTGTGTGTATGTAGCTCCAATCATCCCTATGAAGTGGCCGAGGTCATCAGTTTGCCCATTGATCAGGGAAATCCTCCGTATCTGAAGTGGATTGGTGACGTCGTGCCGGAGTGACTCCACTCTCCAGGGTTTTTTCCTCAATGCTAATGTTTACTTTGCTGCAGAAGAATATCAGGACAAGGTTATGTTCTGGATGAGCAGATTGTTATAATTTACACTGCATTAAAGCGTCACACTCAGCAGAACGTGTGTGTTTTTGTCTTATTGTGAAGATTACAGGGTGTGGAGTGCAAGCGCTTCAGTTCGGTGGGTGTTTCCACTCAAAGGAAGCCTCTTGTTTAGTTGAGGCCACTAAATATAACACAGTACTGATGTTACAGACACAGTCCACCTACAAACTCCCACTCAAGTGTTCATGAGATTGTTTCTATTTTTAAAAACAAGACAAGATATTCTGGAAAAAAACTAGTGGCATCCAGAGTTTCAACAGAAGAAACACAAACAGCTTTAGAAGAAGTTGAGGATGAAGAAATGCTGACAGAATTTTCATTTTTTGGTGTACTGGCCCTTTAAGATGGAGATTATAGCCTCATGGCCAATTACAAACACTAAATTAGTGTGTGAGATGAGTGAAAAATGACTTTATTCTGAAAGAGAACGTTCGTTCATGTGAGAGATGTGAATTATAACAGTAATGGAGGAGAAAATCACCCGTCTGTGCTGATGGTCAATTATACACAAGAGCACAGAATGAGGAAAAATGAATGATAGATTTTAATATGAGATGCACCACTGCATCTGTGGCACTGAACGCCCTTTGAGCCCTCAAATGTCAACACACACACACACACTCGCACACACTGACCACTGTGACCATCTGCGGTTTCTGCCCTTCAGCTGAAGAATGGAGGTTTGATATGTTACACTGGATCTCATAACACTGTCCAACCCACATTAAGAATACTATAGTAATGGATAGTAAATACTGTAGTGGCTTTGAATCACACAATAATAATTTACTTCTATTCATTGATTGTGGTGATTGTACAGTGACCATGGTAACAAAACATCTAGTAATTGATCTGTTGTGGTGATTCTATAGTTGCTATGGTGACAACTTCTATAGTAATCAATTTGTTATGATGATTCTGTAGTTGCTATGGTAACAACGTTTATAGTAATTGATCTGTTGTGGTGATTCTATAGTTGTTATGGTAACACAACATCTATAGTAATTGATTTGTTGTGATTCTATAGTTGCTATGGTAACAAAACAGTAATTGATCTCTTGAGGCGATTCTAAAGTTGCTATGGTAACAACATCTATTGTAATTGATCTGTTGCGGCAATTCTATAGTTGCTTTGGTAACAACTTCTATAGTAATTGATTTGTTGTGATTTTATAGTTGTTATGGTAACAAACCAGCAATCGATCTGTTGCGGTGATTCTATAGTTGCTATGGTAACACAACATCTATAGTAATGGATCTTTTGTGATGATTCTACAGTTGCTATGGTAATTCAACATCTATATTAATTGATCTGTTGCTGCGATTCTACAGTTGGTATGGTAACACAACATCTATAGTAATTGATCTGTTGTGGCGATTCTATAGGTGCTATGGTAACAACTTTTATAGTAATTGATCTGTTGCTGCGATTCTACAGTTGGTATGGTAACACAACATCTATAGTAATTGATCTGTTACAGCAATTCTACAGTTGCTATGGTAACAACTTCTATAGTAATTGATCTGTTGCGGCGATTGTATAGTTATGGTAACACAACACTAATAAAAACAAATGACCAAATCCTGTAGTTTTCCACAACTGCAGGGCGTTTTATACTACAATACACCACTGTTTACTGCAGTATTGATTAGTTCATCAGTTCACTATAGTTAATATAGCATGCTGTAGCATTCATTAACGAAGAGTTGTAAGCATTATACAGTATATTACAGGTATGGTTAAAAAACACTATTATTTACTACAGTATTTTGACTTTTAATAAATCATTGATGTACAGCAGACTCATTAAAAAACAATCATTTAATAACCAGACTGAGGATTCTGATGAAACAGACTCTGATGGAAACTGGTGCTGAATTAATGTGAGCAACAGGAATAAAATAAGAATCTGGCCGATTTCTCAGTCGTACATTCACAAATACTTCACACAACTTCTGAACGTTTTACCACTCATGTCTTCTCGACTGGTCCCTGGAGCTCAGCTGATATCGCAGACATCTATATCCACCTTATTGTGCTCGTTTCCACAATTGTTCAGATTCATTAGCCGCTACATGCTAATGACTAGAAATAACAAACGACGGTAAACGCTGAAACTTACATCCAGTGTGTTCATGACAATACATTCAACTTAAACTAATATGAAATGAAAAATACAAGTTTCCAACATCAAACAGCAAAACAAGCTGCTTTGTTTGGCTAAATATTAATACCCACATGAAAAAACGCAGTGTTTTTGAACCATTCTATAGTGTATCATACATGCATATTATAGTATAACGACTAGTAGCAGTATTAGTAGTATTTACAACACTTTGTATTGACTATAGTGAACTGATAAGCTAATAAATACTGTCATATATATATATATATATATAGTACTAACTGTGGTGTATTGTATTATAATGCACCCTAAAGCTGTAGGTCATTTGTTTATATTTTGTTACTATAGTAAATGTTGAATCAAACAGATTAATTACAATAGTCGTTCGTTGTGTTACCATAGTAACTATACAATCACCACAACAGATACTTGACTATAGCATGGTTCAAATACACAATCAATTGCTGTAGTATTTTATAGTATCATACGGGTGACACCGAAAGTTTCCACATATTTAAGCCACAATGGCTTCGTCACTTTAGAGTGAAAAATGTGGCGGATAAAGCAGACTGAAGTTATCTGGCAGCCAACACGGCCAGACGATCTGCCATCAGCAGTCATCAATGAATATTTATCACAAGCAGCTGATCTCCAGGACGGAGCGTTTATCCTCGCCGTTCTCCGGCAGGTGTTTGTGTCTCCGAGCTCCATTGAGAACAGCTGCGGGTTCAGAGGTCGAGCTGACGGCACCATCGCATCGTTCATCCACGTTTTTACCATTTCGAAGTTCGCTTTCCTCGCGCTCCTCAACATCCATCGCCTTCAGATGCTCCTTTACCTCCATCTCCCTTCGGATCTCCTCCAGCGGGAGCGCCACCATTCCCGTTCCCTGCTGCAGATCCTGGTTCTCCACACGTCTAGACGATCGACACAAGGCTTTGCGAAATCCTCTTTTAAAGTTATCCGAAAGGAATCCATATAGGATGGGATTTGCGCAACTGTTTGCATATGAAAGAACTACGACAAAGTAATACAGGCCTCTGAACTCGCCTGGTAGCAGAACCAGCAGGTTTACGATGTTTAAAACGTAGAACGGCAGCCAGCAGAATACGAACACAGCTACCACGATTACGACCATTCGCGTTATTTTGCGTTCTGATTTCCTGCGGCGAATGGACGTAGCGCGGACTCTTCGTCCAGAGCTGCGCACTTTCACTACAATTAACAAATAGCAGAGACAGATTACGGTAAGCGGGCCGAAGAATCCCACTGTCGCCGTATAGATAATAAACGACGCTTTCCAGACTTCGGCAGGCTCCGGCCATACAATACTACAATTTCCGTCATCCTGCAGAACGCCGGCGAACACCACCACTGGTAGGACTACTACAAACGAAATCGCCCATATTGTGCAATTCACAGTTTTAGCCACACGTGGCTGGCGCCACCTAGAGGATCGGAGGGGATGCACTACAGCAAGATATCGGTCGATGCTCATCACGGTCAGACAGAAGATGCTAGTAAATTGGTTAATTGCGTCGACGGTCATGACCAGACGACACATCAGAGATCCGAAGGGCCAGGAGAGAAGGCCGTTCTGTACAGCGAGGAATGGCAGACCTAACATGAAGAGTTCGTCAGCGATAGCTAGATTGAGGATGTAGATATTTGTCACAGACTCCGCTTGAGAATATCGCAGCACGATGTGGATTACTAGAGTGTTCCCGACCAGACCGACAACGCAAACCGTGATGTACACCAGAGGGATGAGGATCCCAGCGATGCCTGGAGAGTAATCCAGAGGTCTCCAGCTGTCTGTCGGAGAAATAAACGTTTGGTTGAAGGACGAAGAGGAGGCGTTCGTACACATCGACGGTTGAGTTGTGGATGGATGTGAGAGTGCGGATGTTATTCTGATGATCTCCATCACTGTAAGAGCGCTCAGCTGCTGCCCATCTGATCTACGAGAGAGACAGAACACTGGTTAGTCAATGAGTTTGCACACACACACACACTAAGGTTATTTTAGTAAACTAAAATCAAGACAGTGGTTATTACTGTGGCCTCACAACATGAAGGTTGCTGGTTCGAGGTCCAGCTGGGTCAGTTGATGTTTCTGTGTGGAGTTTGACTAATTGTGTTGCTTCTGTAGAAACACTCAAATGTCTCCAATTGGGTTGCCAAATCCACAGTTTTGCTGCAGAATTGGGCTATTTAAACCACATGCCGTGGGTTGATTTTAAACATATGGGTTACAGGTTTGACATATTCATTCATTTATTCATTCATTTTCCTTTGGCTTTGTCACTTATTCATCAGGGGAATGAACCGCCAACTATTCCAGCATATGTTTTATGCTGCAGACATCCTTCCAGCCGCAACCCAGTACTGGGAAACACACATACACACTCATTCACACACACACTCCTACACTACGGCCAGTGTAGTTGATCAGTTCCCCTATAGCGCATGTGTTTGGACTGTGGGGGAAACCGGAGCACCCGGAGGAAACCCACGCCAACAAGGGGAGAACATGCAAACTCCACACAGAAACACTCAACTGACCCAGCCGAGACTCGAACCAGCGACATTCTTGCTGTGAGGCCACAGTGCTAAGTGCACTTCACCAGAACACTCTGTTTGATTGGGCGTGGCCAATTGTAGACTCACAGGTAAATGCTTTCTGCTCTAATTGGCTGACAGATTTGCATATTAACAAGCTAAACAAGCAGAGGAGTAGAAGTCGATCTTTCTTGCGGGCGGGGCTTGTCCAGACTATTACATCATAGAGTGGAACATTCCAGAACCTGCTGTTTTTGTCTTCAATATAAGCAGATTTGGGGTGGCACGGCTAAGTGGTTAGCACTGTGGGCTCACAGCAAGAAGTCCCGGTGCTACAGGGGAATCGATTAACTAAATTGGCTGTAGTGTATGAGTGTGTGTGAGAACGAGTGTGTTTGGGTGTTTCCAAGTACTGGGTTGGAACTGGAGGGGCATCTGCTGGGTTGAATATTTGCTGGATGAGTTAGTGGTTCATTGCGCTGTGGTGACCCCTGATGAGTAAAGGGACTAAGCCAAAGGAAAATTAATGAAGGAAATTAAGACTCAAACTATTGGTCAAATATATTTATTAATTTAAACTAAAATACATTCATGATAATATGTAGAGAAATTAGTCTGTAAAATAACAGAAAATGTACTAAAAGTTGATTACAAGGTTTTTTAAATGTAATATTGAACACCAATAATAACAAATAATAATAATATAAAATAATATTAAATAAATAATAATAATAATACATTTTATTTATAGGTGCCTTCAAAGCACTCAAGGACACCTTACAATATGTCACAGGCACATTATAAAATACAGAAATTAAACCAGAAAATCATTAAAAGCAAGAACAGAAAGATTTTAACCCAGGATTTAAAATTGGAGATAGTCCACCTGGGGAATATCTAATGGCAGGGACTTCTATAACTGTGGTGCTATGCAGCTATAAGTCCTGCCACCAAATCATTTCATCTTAAAATTTGCATTTTATCTATTAAAAATGACAATAAATGTCACATTTTACAACTTTTCAAAGTTAAAAGTTGTTGAAAGAAAGATCAAGCTCCCGTAATTCAGTTCTAAAGCAGAATTAAACAGGAAAAAAGCATACATATTTAACTGTAATGATTAAAAACATCAATATTTTTCACAGTATTTAAAGCATGCTATATTTTATACCTCTGAAATCCACATATGAACGTGTATTTTAAATATGTGATTTGCACTCATCTGCTTTCTTGATGTAATGTTAATTTCTGTATTTACTAGAGTAAAAGTGAGCCGTCCTCATGTTTACTGACAGTCTTATTTACGTTCTGGATGGTGAACTTGTGTTATAGATTGTGCGCTGAGGAACTGAAGCACGTCCCCGTGAGGGCGGCCCCGGACCCCGACCGGGCGGAAATGAGCGGCGGGGATGGAGACTAGCCTGTGATTGTGTTTGTTCGGGTTTGTTGACGTTGTTTCTGAGCCTCATCTCTGCTCCAGCACTAATGGAGGATAATTAACGCGGTACAGTCGGTCAGCAGGAGCTCGTGGCTCCAGGTAAAAACCACTTTATTAGGAGCTCAGGAAGAAAACACTTTTATTTTTCTTTATAATTGCGCACATCTGTTGATCAGCTGCAGATCTGATCAGAAATCACAGGCAGCAGATCATTATTGTCCTCTTCTGCTGGACTAATTGTGTTGCAAACACTCAAATCTCTCCATTTGGGTTGCCAAATCCACAGTTTTCCCGCATAATTGGGCTGCTTTAGTTTATTATAGATTTGAAAACTTATAAACAATTTTTTTTTTAAAATTTTATTTTAAGAAAGTTTATGTCTGAAAAGGGCGTCACGATGGTGGAGTGGGAAGCACAATCTCCTCACAGCAAGAAGGTCTCTGGTTCGAGTCTCGGCTGGGTCAGTGTGTGTTTCTGTGTGGAGTTTGCATGTTCTCCCCGTGTTGGTGTGGGTTTCCTCCGGGTGCTCCGGCTTCCCCCACAGTCCAAACACATGCACTATAGGGGAATTGGGTAGGCTAAGTTGTCCGTAGTGTGTGAGTGTGTGTGCAGGAGTGTATGGGTGATGTAATCTGACTTCAGCTCTTGAATGTTGGATCCTGCTGGTAACACACACTAAACACACATCTGCATGTGAATGAGGGAGCCGAATATCCTCAATTAAAGATGCACTTCATTCTCCCCCAGATGAAGTGTGTTGATTTCTGTGCTGCGGGTGAAGTGTGTGTTGTGTTGGGGTAGACGTGTAATAATAATAATAATGAAGCGAGCGCTGAGCGCTGCAGACGCGCTGAATGTGTTTAGTGATGGCAGCTGTATGAGCCGGGTTACTGAAAGGCTTTTTGAGCGTCTGCAGACTGACTGAGATCAGGCTTTTGTTCCCGGAGGCGCCATTAATCCACATTAACCTGCGCAGCTGTGTGTGTGTGTGTGTGTGTGTGTGTGTGTGTGTGTGTTCACACTGCAGACGCTCGATTCACTTTGACTGATGGAGGAGAAGTGCTGCAATAAAACTGCCATCATCAAACACTCCTCACTCACACACACACACACACACACACACACACACACACACACACACACACACACACACACACACACACACACACACACACACACTCACACATACCACACACACATACACACACAGCCATTAAACAGTTGTTGTATTTGTGTGTGTGTGTCAGTGTGTGTATGTTTGTAGCTTATATATATGTGTGTGTGTATTTGTGAGTGGTGTGTGTTTGTGTGAGACCTGGATTTTTGCGAAAAAGTGTGTGTGGCTCCAGTGGTTGCTGATAATTTGTGTGTGTGTGTGTGTGAGAGAGTTTTTGTTTGTGTATGTGTTTGTGTGTGTTTGCATAAAACTCCAGTTGTTGCTTATAATGTGTGTGTGTGTGTGTTTGTGTGTGTGTGTGTGTGTACTTGCGTATAACTCCAGTTATTGCTGATAATGTGTGTGCGTGTGTGTGTTTGTGTGTGTTTGATTGCATATAACTCCAGTTGTTGCTTATAATGTGTGTGTGTGTGTGTGTGTTTGTGTGTGTGTGTGTGTGTACTTGCGTATAACTCCAGTTATTGCTGACAATGTGTGTGCGTGCGTGTGTTTGTGTGTGTGTGATTGCATATAACTCCAGTTGTTGCTTATAATGTGTGTGTGTGTGTGTGTGTGTTTGTGTGTGTGTGTGTGTGCTTGCGTATAACTCCAGTTATTGCTGATAATGTGTGTGTGTGTGCATTTGATTATGTGTGTGTGTATTAGTGTGTGGTGTGTGTTTGTGTTTAGTTGTATTTGTGTGGTTTGTGTTTGTGTTAGTTTTTGCCAATAATGTGTGTGTGTGTGTGTGTGTGTGTGCTGTCTTCAGTAATTGTCCTGCTGAAGCGCCTTTGTGTTCAGATAATGAACAGCTCTAATCTCTCTCACACACACAATCCTTAGCTTGGATGCATGTGTGTGTGTGTGTGTGTGCGTGTGTGTGTGTGTGTGTGTGTGTGTGCGTGTGTGTGTGTGTGTGTTTGTATTCTGTTTTTCTTTATTCTTTTATGGTTTATTTAGATGCTGTCCAATACATATTCACGGTGACCAAGGGACAAGAGAGACACCCTGCTATAATCTGTGTGTGTGTCTCTCTCTGTATGTGTATGTGCACGTGTGTGTCTTTGTGTGTGTGTGTGTGTGTGTGTGTGTGTGTGTGTGTAGAAGTGTGTGTGGTTACTGCTCTTTGTAAATCAACAACAAAATCTACAGCTACAAGCTTTAAGTGTGTGTGTGTGTGTGTGTGTGTGTGTTAATCGCCGCACACGCATTTAAAGCGCGCGTCATCAGTCGAGGCCTTTAGCATCTCTGCGTTTCGTCTTGTCTGTAAATGTCAGCAGAGGAAATAATGCACAGAACTCCAGAGTGAATCATGTTAAGAGCGTTTAGATCATAATGGATGGAGGAGGTGAAGCCGGGGCGACTTTAGCTGCGCAAAACTGGGGAAAAACACAGTCTGACGCATGAAAGATTGACCAAAACACACACGATTACCATCATCAGGCTTCATGTAGACTGGGGTTTATTCGCCCAGGAGGATCATCTGTATGAACACACACACCAGCAGCGTCACACTCAAATCTGCTTTTATTTACACTCTCGCTGCATAGTTCTGATCTTGATAAAGAGAGGTTCTTGATGTGATGGAGGACTTACATTCAACTTCACAATCATTTATACAGAAGCTAAAGGGCTCGTCCTGTAAGTTTCAACATGTCTCCAACAAAACCAGCTCATTCATTCATTCATTTCCCTTCAGTTAGTTCCTTTATTTATCAGTGGAATGAACCACCAACTCTTCCAGCATATGTTTTACACCGCGAATGCCCTTTTAGCTGCAACCCAGTACTGGGTAACACCCATACACATTCATTCACACACACTCATACACTACGACCAATTCAGTTCACCAGTTCCCCTGTAGCGCATGTGTTTGGACTGTTCGGAGCACCCGGAGGAAACCAACGCCAACACGGGGAGAACATGCAAACTCCACACTGACCCAGCTGGGACTCGAACCAGTGACTATCTTGCTATGAGATGACAGTGCTAACCACTGAGCCTTCATGCCACCCCAAGTCAGCTAATATTGAAGACAAAAACAGCAGGTTCTGGAATGTTCCATTCTATGATGTAATAGTGTGGATAAGCCCCGCCCCCAAGAAAGATCGACTTCTACTCCTCTGCCTCTTCAGCCCTGTTAATATGCAAATCTGTCAGCCAATCAGAGCAGAAAGCATTTACTTTGCAGTCAACAATTGGCCACGCCCAATCAAACAGAGCGTTCTGAGGGTTTCTGCAGGTGACTTCAAGTGAAATTTAAGACTTTAAAGACACTTTAAGACTGTTATGAATGACATTGTAGACTCATGAAGGGATAAACGCTGAGGAATCTTTCAAATGGGCCAGATGAAAAAGATTTTTATTTGCCTTATCAAACTAAATATTATAATTTAATACATTTAATAATACAAAAATAATTTAATAATGAAACATAAAATATTTTAGACATTGTGTAAAAACAAGCAAACTCTACTTGTATACACACTTTTTTCTCCAACATTCATTCATTCCTTTTTTTTTCAGCTTAGTTCCTTCATTAATCAGGGGTTGTCACAGCGGAATGAACCGCCAACTTATCCAGCAAATGTTTTACACCGCAGATGCCCTTCCAGCCACAACCCAACACATTCACACACACACTCATACACTACGGCCAGTGTAGTTGATCAGTTCCCCTATAGCGCATGTGTTTGGACTGTGGGGGAAACCCACACCAACACAGGGAGAACATGCAAACTCCACACAGAAACACCAACTGACCCAGCCGAGACTCAAACCAGAGACCTTCTTGCTGTGAGGCCACAGTGCTAACCACTGAGCCACCGTGCCACCCCTGTTAATAACATGTAATTCATTAAATGTAACTGTAGTCTAAATAAGTATGTACAACAGTAGTTTGCTCTAATTATAAGCAGTCTGTTCATTTAATCTCCTAGATTACACATTTATAATACCCTAACTGAGTACTTTTAGATTACATTTAGATTACTTTTGTGCTTGTAGTCACTTATTTTGAAGTGGGAGGAAAAAATCATGAAGAATCACAAACGCAGATGAGGGACAGGTTCATAATGATAAAATCTAAGCGGAAAAATCTGAGAATTGATGAGTAGTGAGCAACTTTCTGCCATTGTGTGGATAATATGTAATTATGTAATCTATAAAAAATAACTGTAATCTGATTATGAGTATATTAAAAAGCAGTTTACTCTGATTACTTGACTTTTGTAATCGAATTATGCAGCCCAAATCACATATGACCCTTGATTATCAAAAGCAAGCAGTATAAACACACAATATGAAGCTGATAATAATTATTATTATGTCTTAATTATCAAATAATCATATTAGAATTATTTCTGAATAATTGTGCAACACTTAAGAATATAATCTGAAATATATTACAGATTATTAAATATTGTATATTCATATATATTCATGCCAGAGCAGATATTTGAAATTGCATTAATAAGTGTCGTCATCTTAGAAATATAAGGTTCTATTTGACAATTTTTGTCAAATTTGAGTTATTGACATATTTTTATTAATTGACAACTTATTTACATTATGGGATGTTTTTTAATAAGTTGTATTAATAAGTTTTTAATAAGTTGTTCTACATTTTAAGACTTTTTATTTGGATTTTATTTGGATTACTTTATTTTTATTTATTATTTTTTATTTTAAGACATACTGTTTGCCCTGGAATGCAAAAACTCAATCTCATTATCTCAAAATCATTCAGAGCGCAGAGAGAACCTTATAATCCCAAGGTGTCGGTTTGTATATGCTGTATATTTGAGACCAATAATTATAAAAATCAGCAATAACTTGCAAATGTTGTAGCATGCAAACAAGAACTCAAAAAGCTCAGTTAAAAAGTGCACACAAGAACTAAATAATTAATTAATCAGCTAAATAATCTAAATAATTAAAAATATCAATTATGCAATGTCATGACAATACATGTCATTATATGGAGCTCAGCGTAAATAAGGACACCTAATATTTTTTCCTTCATTTTCAGTGA
Organism: Danio rerio; assembly: GCF_052040795.2. Taxonomy (NCBI): domain Eukaryota; kingdom Metazoa; phylum Chordata; class Actinopteri; order Cypriniformes; family Danionidae; genus Danio; species Danio rerio. The sequence goes on from NC_141026.1 coordinate 474,282, forward strand.
AGACACTCAACATCATTCGCTGCGATTGAATAAAACAGTTTTATTAAACTGTTTAAAATAAGAGTTTGGTCACTGAACATTTTTAGGAATGAAAGATAATTCCAAGAGTGGATGTTTTTTATTTTTCTCTTGATTTTTCCTGTTTATTAACGTTGTATTCAATATTTTCCCTCTACATGTTAATGATAAAAGGTGATCTTCAGTGTTTTTGTTAGATTACTTCATCAGTGTAGTCTTCAGTACTGACTAATCTAACGCATATGCACAACACATCATCATAGAGCATCCTCTAGAAAAGAGTTGTGAGAGGTAAAGTCTTTATGCTGAGCACTGCTCATTCAATCTCACTTTAAATTGTTTTTACAAATGGAGGAACATTATGATATTAACTTTAGTGTTTGATTCAGCAGGTTCAGCTGCACACACCAAACAGAGAATTAAAACCCCGTCATCTACACTCGTTTAGCCGATATTTAGGCTGTCTAGATGAACATAAAGTGTGAGAATAGCATTTAAACTCACCGTTGATGAACTTGAGTCGGTGTGTGAGTGGAGCGAGTGTGTGTCCACCTGCACGAGTGACTGTGAGGAAATGAGTCTCCGCAGCATCAGCGGCACGAGGAAACACAGCATCCCGTATCCAGGCAACCAGAGAGAGAGAGAGAGAGAGAGAGAGAGAGAGAGAGAGAGAGAGAGAGAGAGAGAGAGAGAGAGAGAGAGAGAGAGAGAGAGAAAGAGAGAGAGAGAGAGAGAGAGAGAGAGAGAGAGAGAGAGAGAGAGAGAAAGAAAGAGATATTAGTGCAGATCCTCCTCTGAGATTACACATGGAAAATATTCCTCCATTAATGTGGCTGAATATAAAGTCAAGTTTTGGAGATAACTCATTACAAGTAATGCCAGTTATGAAATAATATTAACATTACTAATATTATATATACATTTAAAGTCAGAGTTATTCGCCCCCCTGTATATCCCCCCCCCCCCCAATTTCTGTTTAACGGAGAGAAGATTTTTCTATAATAATAATATTAGTAATAATAGTAATAATACTAATACTAATAAAATAATAATAATAATAGTAATAATAGTAGTAGTAATAATAATAATAATAATAATAATAATAATAATAATAATAATAATGATAATAATAATAATAATAATAATAAAATAGTAATGATAATAGTAATAATAATAATAAAATAATAATAATAATAATAATAATAATAATGATAATAATAATAATTATTAGAATAAAATAATAATAATAATAGTAATAATGATAATAATAATAATAATAATAAAATAGTAATGATAATAGTAATAATAATAATAAAATAATAATAATAATAATAATAATGATAATAGTAATAATAATTATAATAAAATAATAATAATAATAATAATAATAATAAAATATTAATAATCACAATAATTGTAATAATGATAATAGTAATAATAATAATAATAAAATAATAATAATCGCAATAATAGTAATAATAGTAATAATAAAATAATAATAATAATAAAAATAATAATATATTAATAGCCAAAAAACAACAATAATACACTAAATAATAATCTAAAACACCTTTTCAGTAGTTTACATTATCTTTGTCATGTGTGCTTTTCTGAGCCAATAATTTCTTCAAAAACCTTCATCATTTTTCATAATTAAGTTTTTTTTTCTGTGCTTTTATTCTTTATTAATAAGCTTTTAAATATAGACGCACCAGGATTTTGTGTCATCAATGAAGCTCGACAGACTGCAACGTTTGGCTTTAATATGAGCAGTTTATTCATCATCAGTAAGACACGAAACACTTTCCACACACTCGACCCACACACACTCCTTATACACTCACACCAGAGTAAGTGAATGAGGTAAAGCAGTCCTGCGGTGCAGTAATTCAGCAGCTGATTGACGTTACAGCAGTGCTTCATCTGTGATTGTTTTAACACACGTTGTTTCTGCTGTCGACTGGATAATAATCGATCCCCCGCTGCCGGTCCAGAATGCTGAATTTATCATCCAAATCAATAGAGGGATTACAGCACTGTAAGGCTCCACGGGAGATCTGGAGCTTTGGGTTTCTTGGTTCAGTTTCACATAGTCTTAAGGATGCTTAAAGTGGTCATGAAGTGAATAAGTGAGCTTAATCGTGTGGTAGATTCTCCAGAAATACACACGGTTTACTGTTCTCGGCAGCTGTTGATGATGTGATGTTGTTTTTCAGTCTGGGAATGGATTACAAGTGTGAGAGTGATTGATAGTGTTGGTCATTCATTCATTTTCCTTCAGCTTAGTCCCTTTATTCATCAGGGGACGCCACAGCAGAATGAACCGCCAGTTATTCCAGTATATGTTTTACACAGCGGATGATCTTCCAGCCACAACCCAGTACTAGGAAACAGCCATACACACTCATTCACACACACACTCGCACACTACAGCCAGTGTAGTTGATCAGTTCCTCTATAGCGCATGTGTTTGGACTGTGGGGGAAACCGGAGCACCCGGAGGAAACCCACACCAACATGGGGAGAACATCCAAACTCCACACAGAAATTAGGGTGTATGGGAGTTTCCGAGTACTGGGTTGCAGCTGGATAATTGGATAAAACATATGCTGGATAAATTGTCGGTTCATTCCCCTGATGAATTAAAGGACTAATCTGACAGAAATGTGGAGCGGCCAGTGTTGGGCATGTCACCTATAAAAATAATTATACAATTACTACTGTTCACAAATAGCAGCTAAGTTAGTCAGTTTTGGATAATAGGTCTCCTTTAAGACGAGTTTCCATGCTGCTGTCTGGTAAAGTCAACTTTCCACATCTTATTTTTCATGCAAAACACTGGCAAACACAGTCAGAATTGCCAGACAAAAAGTTAACTTTTTTAATGAAGCGTGAAACTCCTGAGTGAGTGCTGGGAATGAATAAATAAGAGCTCCGTCCTTATAAATAATCCGCCTCTGGCACTCCAGCACATTTAGGATTTATCAGGTTTGGCAGTTTATGCACTTATTAACAGTGCGGAGAGAGAAAAACAACTGCACAGGTGAAACATTCATTCATTCATTCATTCATTCATTCACTCATTCATTTTCCTTCATCTTAGTCCTTTATGTGCTGGCCGAGAGAGCTTGACGCGCTGCAGTTTAAGAAAGCACATGCAATAACACAAGACACCAGCAAATAAAGGACGATCTTCATCAGTTTGACAGCACACGTGTTGCACATCTCTCACAGCACAAACACCTGAAGAAACACACACACACTGCAAATCGGCCACAACACTTGCAAATATCCACATTACACAATAGAAGTGTTTCTAGGGGACCCAAAACCATGACGGACCCTGCTGAGGTTTGATGTGTTATGATGTCAGTGAAGTGATTGATGCTCTTGGAAAGGCGAGTTGTGTTTCAATATCCGGACTACACCACATACATAATAAAAACACATGCATATCTCAGCGGGGTCATGTTTTTGGGTCCTCTTAACACATTTCCATTGTGTTACGTGGATATTTGCAAGTGTTGTGACCGATTTGCAGTGTGTTTCCTCAGATGTTTGTGCTGTGAGAGATGTGCAACACGTGTGCTGTCAAACTGATGAGGATCGTCTCTTTATTTGCTGGTGTTTTTTGTAGTTGCATGTGCTTTCTTAAACTGCAGCGCGTTAAGCTCTCTCGGCCACCCTACCTTTATTCATCAGGGATCACCATAGTGGAATGAACCAACAACTATTTTAGCATATGTTTTACACAGCAGATGCACTTCCATAGTACTGGGAAACACCCATACACACTCATACACTACGGCCAGTGTAGTTGATCAGTTCCCCTATAGTGCATGTGTTTGGACTGTGGGGGAAACCGGAGCACCCGGAGGAAACCCACACCAACACGGGGAGAACATGCAAACTCCACACAGAAACACCAACTGACCCAGCCGAGGCTCAAACCAGAGACATGAGTGCTGTGAGGCCACAGTGCAACACCACTGAGCCACCGTGCCACCCTTAATCCACCATAGTTATTGGTGCTAATAAACTTTGAGTAGTGGCGTAGTGACCATCACAACCCCCCCTCATGGGAAGTATGCACCGCACTTAGCAGTGAAAATGAAACCGAAAGCGTGCACATCATTTACTGACCGTCAAAATATCCCATCAAAACATGATCTGGATAAATTGTCGGTTCATTCCGCTGTAGCGACCCCTGATTAATAAAGGGACTAAGCCAAAAAGTAAATGAATGAATGAAAATGACACACACACACACACACACACACACACACACACACACACACACACACACACACACACACACACACACACACGCACACACACAGAGGGCAGTGCTTCAGTAAAGCAGGCACAAGCGCTTCACTCTGGTATCTTCACACACAGTTTCTCTAATGAATCTGAATCTGCTGCTTGTTATTTACTATTTTAATCGGAGCACATTTGCATCTGTGTGCTGTTGCCGTGGCGACGCCGGGGAGAAGATCATCATGGAGAGTTCGTTTAATTGTTTGGACTGGTTAGTGTCTCTTAACTAACCACTCAACCAGTGCGGAGCTCATAATGTCAGCTTTTATATGATCTGTTCATCTTCATTTCTGAGAAACGATCTGCTCTGAGATACTGCAGTATTGATGTTTCCACTAGAAAGAGCACCGATTATGAACACACACACACACACACACTCTACAGGCGGTCTGATGTTTTTCAGATGCACAAAACTGATGAATCAACACTCAACGGCCACTTTATTAGGTACACCTGTCCAACTGCTTGTTAACATAAATGTCTAATCAGCCAATCACATGGCAGCAGCTCACTGCATTTAGGCATGAAGACATGATCAAGAGGATCTGCTGCAGGTCAGAGCGAGCATCAGAATGGGGAAGAAAGGGGATTTAGAGACTCTGAACGTGGCATGGTTGTTACTGGCTGCTCTGAGTATTTCAGAAACTGCTGATCTACTGGGATTTTCACGCACAACCATCTCTAGGGTTTACAGAGAATGCTCCGACACAGAGGAAATATCCAGTGAGCGGCAGTTCTGTGGGTGCAAATGCCTTGTTGATGAGGCCAGAGGTCAGAGGAGAATGGCCAGACTGGTTCCAGCTGATATTAAGGCAACAGTAACTCAAATAAGCACTCGCTCAGGGCCGGAGTGGGACTCTTTTTCAGCCCTGGAATTTCAAGCCTCAGACCGGCCCACCGCAGTTCACCACTGACTAAGTTATATTAAAATAAGGTCATTTCCAATTCAGTTTCAAATTACACTATCATGTCTTTCTTTGAGAAAACAGCTGCTTTAGAACTTCAAATATTCATGAACCCTTACAATATTATATGTCTTAACAATAAAAATGAAAAAAATGACACTCAGACGAGGACCGAACGCGGGTTAGCGGCGTCATAACTTTACGTTCTAACCACTGGACCACAACAGCTGTCCTTTGAATGGTGACTTATCTAGTTATATCATCATTAACCTGCAGGCTGCATCTTGCTTACGAGGCTACGAGAAAATAGATAAAAAGAGCAGAGCTGCGGCAAAATAATGAATAAGAAGACTGTGGTCAAGTAAATAAATAAATTATTTTTAAAAAGTGTGACTGCTGAGAGCGACAGATTCTGGAGCTAGGGACACCGGCCCTCGCCGCCAAAAAACGGACCGGCCCACCGGGAATTCTCCCGGTCCTCCCGATTAGCCAGTCCGGGCCTGCACTCGCTACAACCGAGCTCTGCAGAAGAGCATCTCTGAACACACAACACGGCCAACCTTGAGGCGGATGGGCTACAGCAGCAGAAGAGCACACCGGGTGCCGCTCCTGTCAGCTAAGAACAGGAAACTGAGGCTACAATTCACACAGACTCACCAAAACTGGACAATAGAAGATTGGAGAAACGTTGCCTATGCCACCCAACCTGCTCCGAGTTGATATCGAACCGACGGTTGCTCTATCAAGGAGGCTAAAGTCCATGGCCTCTAGTGTCTGTCACTAGAGCACCTCTAGAGGTCAGAGGAGTGAGGTTACCTGCACAGCACTTCACTAGCTGGCCTCCGTTACATCAGGAAATTAAACAAAAGAGACTGGTTGTGTTTCTGTCGCTCCAGTATGACTGTAAACACACTCTACTACACACACTCCTGTCTAAACAGCTCACACACGGTGATTTTTGCGTCATATGAGCTGTTGTGTATTAGTGCGCAGCAGAGGGCGCCAGTAGACCCCATATCAACCTCACTGTGTGTGTGTGTGTGTGTGTGTGTGTGTATTTCTCTCTCTCTCTGTGTATGTGTGTGTGTGTGTGTGTTTGAGTGAGTTTGTTTCTTTATCTCTCTGTGAGTGTGTCTGCGTTTTTGTGTGTGTGTGTGTGTGTATGGTGGCAGTTAGTGAGGGTATATATGTGAGGTTTTTTGTTTGTGTATGTGAGAGAGTGTGAGTGTATTTCTGTGTGTGTATATATGTTAGTCTCTCTCTCTCTCTCTCTCTCTCTCTCTGTGTGTGTGTGTGTGTGTGTTTGTGGTGTTGTGAAGTCCCCCTCCTGCGGAAGCGCTCGACTTCTGGTGTGAAACGGGTGTTCACAGGGCAGGGCAGTAGATCTGATGAGGAACTCACACAGACACACACACACACACACACACACACACTGACACACTGACACACACTGAATGCAGACATGAGCACAAACACACAGCTTTCACCAAACAAACAATGATGGAGTGCAGCGACACAGGTAACACACTCATTACTAAACTACTTTCCCCAGCTTCTGACACTCTCTGAGGAGATATTTGTTATATATGTAAGTGTGTGTGTGTGTGTGTGTGTGTGTGTAGTATAGTATAGGTGTTCTTTCAGATGTTTGATTGTTTTTTACTTGTCCAGTTGTGTGTGTTTTTGATCATAACACTAGCAATGTGGACAATATTTTCATCATTTATTTGTAACTGTAACTGAACCTCTAATGGAGAACGTTCTCAGAATGTTACGGCAACGTTGCCTCAACGTTATGAACAAACGTTCTAGAGAAATGCCTTCTCAGAGCTCTAATAAACTAAATAAGTGCTCAATAAATAACACTAATATAGACACCAACACTAAATAAACACTGACGTTCATTCATTAATCATGGTTCAGTTTTATGCAGTGACATATTGTCAATTTTATGTAATATTTTCTCTTGTTGTGTGTTATGTGAATGTTTTTTAAATGTAAAACTAATGCTTCCATAATGTTTGCACAATGATAAGATATTTATTTCTATTTTTTATTCACATTAGAGCATTTCCGCAAATTTTAATTAACATTTTCATACCAAAAACATCAAAAAAATAAATAAATAAAATGAAAAATTGATGTTTTGAACATTCAGAGACCATTTAAAATTCATGTTTTCATGACTTAATTGGGGTGACATGGTAGCCCAGTGGTTAGCATAAGTAAGAAGGTCGCTGGTTCGAGCTTCAGTTGGTCAGTTAGTGTTTCTGTGTGGAGTTTGCATGTTCTCCCTGCGGCGTGGGTTTCCTCTGGGTGCTCCGGTTTCCTCCACAGTACAAACACATGTGCTATAGGGGAACTGATCAACTACACTGGCCGAATTGTATGAGTGTGTGTGTGTGTGTGAATGTGTGTGTATGGGTGTTTTCCAGTACTGGGTTGCAGCTGGAAGGGCATCCGCTGTGTAAAGCATATGCTGGAATAGTAGGTGGTTCATTCCGCTGTGGCAACCCCTGATGAATAAGGAACTAAGCTGAATGAATGACTAAAGGGCTGCATGGTGGATGGATTCAGCACTGGTATTGTAGTCTGATCATTCACATATTCACATCAGTGTCTGCAGTGTAGAGTCTGGGTTATAGCTCATTCTGTGCATGTGCTTGTGAAGCCTCTGACTGCTTGAGGATTTTAAAAGCATTCAATTTAAAAAAAGAGGAAAAATTGAATTTATTTGTATTGTTTTTCAATTTCTAAACATGTTTGGTGACTAAAGTATTATATTAATACATATATTTGTTTAATAACAGTTTTGTTTAAATGCACCAAAATACGCTGATTATATTGACTGATTCCAGTTTTCTATCGCTACAGCAGATGCTAGATTTGCCCAAAATTATACAGCACTATTTTATCAGCGAGTGTGTGTGTGTGTGGGGGGGGGTGTTGTGCGTGTGTGTCATTATTATGAGTGTGTTATTCGGGATCAGTTCCTCCTGAATTCAGCTGAGTTATTCTATTGTCAGACAATCACTCTCTGCATCACACAATGATCAATTCAGCTCTGAGCTTCTCACTGCTGTGTGTGTGTGTGTGTGTGTGTGTGTGTGTGTGTGTGTGTGTGTGTGTGTTTGACACACATATATATATTCTTTCATTAATTTTCTTGTCGGCTTAGTCCGTTTATTAATCCGGGGTTGCCACAGCGGAATGAACCGCCAACTCATCCAGCAAGTTTTTACGCAGCGGATGCCCTTCCAGCCGCAACCCATCTCTGGGAAACATCTACACACACTCACTCATACACTACGGACAATTTAGCCTATCCAATTCACCTGTACCACTTGTCTTTGGACTGTGGGGAAACCGGAGCACCCGGAGGAAACCCATGCGGACGCACACAGAGAAACACACACACACTTACAGAGAAACATACGTACTTACACAGAGAAAAACACACACGTACACACACTTACACAGAGAAACTTTCACCGCGGATGCCCTTCCAGCTGCAACCCAGTACTGGGAAACACCCATACACACTCATGCACACTCATACACTATGGCCAGTGTAGTTGATCGGTTCCCCTATAGCGCATGTGTTTGGACTGTAGGGGAAACCGGAGCACCTGGAGGAAACCCACGCCAACACGGGGAGAACATGCAAACTCCACACAGAAACACCAACTGACCCAGCCGAGACTCAAACCACAGACCTTCTTACTGTGGGGCCACAGCACTACCTTCTGCACTACTGCATCACCCACAGAAAAACACACATACACAAACACACACATTTAAAGAAACACACAGACACACTCTCGCACATAAAAATACACACACACAGACGCACACACACACACACAATCTGTTTACAGTGTTTACAGTGAGTGTGTGTCTGTGTGTGTACATCTTTATCTCGATATGGTGTGATGTGTGTAGAGTCTGACAGCTGTGTGTGTGTGTGTGTGTGTGTGTGTGTGTGTGTCAGAGCTGACGGTGGAGGAGCAGATGGAGATCGAGCGGCTGAAGATCCACAAGCAGATCCTGCTGGAGGACATCGAGGTGAACACACATACACAAACACACACACACACACACACACACACACACACACACACACACACACACACACACACACACACACACACACACACACCAAACACTCAGTGTGTGAATGAAACGAGTGTGTGTTGGTGTTCAGAAAGATGACTGGTTTGTGTGTTAGTTTGTAATTGTGTGCATGTTTGTGTTTGTGTTTGTTTGGCTCAGTGTGTTGGTCAGTGTATGTGTGTTTAATTATATATGTATTTGTATGTGTGTGATCGCTTGCAAGTGTGTGTTTGGATCAGTTTGTGTGTGTGTGTGTGTGTTTATTTGTAAGTGTTTGTATATATGTTTTTGGGTCTGTGTGTGTTTGTAAGTGTGTGTATGTGTGTGTATCTACAGTATGTGTGTTTGCTTGCAAGCGTATGTTTGGGTGAGTATATGTGTGTGTGTGTTTGTTTGTTAAGTGTGTGTATTTATGTTTTTGGGTCTGTGTGCGTTTCTAAGTGTGTGTATGTGTGTTTTGGGGTCAGTGTGTGTGTGTGTGTGTGTGTGTGTGTGTGTGTGTTTGTTTGTTTGTTAAGTGTGTGTATGTGTGTTTTTGGGTCAGTGTGTGTGTGTGTTTGTGTGTGTATGTGTGTGTGTGTGTGTGTGTGTGTGTGTTTGTTTGTTTGTTTGTTAAACGTGTGTTTTTGGGTCAGTGTGTGTGTGTGTGTGTGTGTGTTTGTTTGTTTGTTAAGTGTGTGTATGTGCGTTTTTAGGTCAGTGTGTGTGTGTGTGTGTGTGTGTGTGTGTGTTTGTTTGTTTGTTTGTTTGTTTGTTAAACATGTGTTTTTTGGTCAGTGTCTGTGTGTGTGTGTGTGTGTTTGTTTGTTTGTTAAGTGTGTGTATGTGTGTTTTTGGGTCAGTGTGTGTGTATGTGTGTGTGTGTCTGTGTGTGTGTGTGTGTCTGTGTGTGTGTGTCTGTGTGTGTGTGTGTGTCTGTGTCTGTGTCTGTGTCTGTGTGTGTGTGTGTGTGTGTGTGTGTGTGTGTTTGTTTGTTTGTTTGTTTGTTAAACGTGTGTTTTTTGGTCAGTGTCTGTGTGTGTGTGTGTGTGTTTGTTTGTTTGTTTGTTAAGTGTGTGTATGTGTGTTTTTGGGTCAGTGTGTGTGTATGTGTGTGTGTGTCTGTGTGTGTGTGTGTGTCTGTGTCTGTGTCTGTGTGTGTGTGTGTGTGTGTGTGTGTTTGTATGTTTGTTTGTTTGTTTGTTAAACGTGTGTTTTTTGGTCAGTGTCTGTGTGTGTGTGTGTGTGTTTGTTTGTTTGTTAAGTGTGTGTATGTGTGTTTTTGGGTCAGTGTGTGTGTATGTGTGTGTGTGTCTGTGTGTGTGTGTGTGTCTGTGTGTGTGTGTATGTGTGTGTGTGTGTGTGTGTGTGTGTGTGTGTGTGTGTGTGTGTATGTGTGTGTGTGTGTGTGTGTGTGTGTGTGTGTGTGTGTGTGTGTGTGTGTGTGTGTGTGTGTGTGGTCATCTGATGTGTCCTGCTGTTTTCCAGAAACTGAAGAGTCAGATTGAGAATGTGATGGCTGATATTCAGGACTTCAAGTCGGCAGAAGACAAGTGAGTCCAGCATCTCCTGGGGTGTTGGTGTTGTTGTTGGTGTTGTTTGTAATATTATCTGTGTTGTGTCTCTCTGTAACTCCGGCTCAGGTGTAAAGGGTTGTTGTTGTTGTTGTTGTTGCAGTAAGACACTGGAGAGAGAAAAACGCTTCAGCAGTGGAAAGAAGAAATTCAACATGGACCCTAAAAAGGTGAGAGGATGATGAGGATGATGATGATGATGATGATCAAGATGATGATGATGATGAAGAAGATGTTTTCCACTGTGGGGTGACGATTGGAGCGTCTGTCTGTCTGTCTGTCTCTCCTTTATTGATCTGAGACCCGCATGTTAAACAGAGGTCGGAGCCAGCTCCCCGTGGGCTGCACACACCTGGAGGTCTTATTTATTGAACGCCTTTGCTTGACACAGAGTCCAGTGTTGTGCTTTATGAACGTCTACACCCACCTCAACCCTAAACCCAACCTCACACTCACCTGATGTGTCTTATTAACATCTGCTCCACCCACTCCACCTAAACCCAGCCTACCTGTGGTTTAAGTCCCTCCCACTTGGAGGTCTCTGGGCTGCAGCCATACCTACTTGATGTTAACGCACACACACACACACATACACATGCTGTATGATCCACTACTGGAGAGACACGGAGAGAGACACTCATTTAGCTGTGTGTGTGTGTGTGTGTATGTATGTGCCAGACAGAAGTGTGTCTGGGATGAAGATGTGTGAGTCCTTGTATGTGTGTGTGTGTGTGTGTGTGTTTGTGTATTGTTTAGTTCTGTGTGTGCATGTGTGCATCTGTTTGAATGTGTGAGAGTTTTTTTGTTTATTTCGTGTTTATAAATGTGTGTGTGTGTGTGTGTATGTAAATGTCACGTTTAGGAGAGTGTGTGTGTGTATTGTTCAGGTTCAGTTCTGTTTGCACACGTGTGTCTGTTTGTTTGAATGTGTCTGTTTATAAGTGTGTGAATGTGACAGACAGGTGTGTGTGTGTGTATGTGTGTGTGTGTGTATGTGTGTGTGTGTGTGTATGTGTGTGTGTGTGTGTGTGGGAAGAAGATCAGATCAAACCTCCTTCAGGTCCGCACCTGAAATACTTCTGGTTTCTCGATTTGAGTCTTTGTGGTTTTGCTGCTGTTTGTTGAACAGCGAGACCACCATCAGCTCACACACACACACACACACTTACACACGTACACATTTACACAGAGAAACACACACCAAACAAACTTACACAGTGAAACACACACAAGTACACTGGTTCATTTGAGTGTGTGTGATGTTTAGTTCTCTGTGTGTGTGTGTGTGTGTGTGTGTGATGTTCAGTTCAGTATTTGAGTGTATGTGTGTCTCTGTGTCTGTTTGTGTGTGTGTGTGTGTGTGAGTGTGTCTGTCTACCTGTTTGAGTGAATATGTGTGTTATTGTGTGTGTGTGTGTGTACGTTTAAGTTTGTGTGTGTGTCTGTTTGAGTGTGTGTCTGTTAGAGTGTGTGTTTGTGTGTCTGTGTGTGTTTCAGTTTGAGTGTGTCTGAGGGTGATTATCTGTTTGAGTGTTTGTGTGTGTGTGTGTGTTTTATTGTGTGTATGAGTCTGTTTTCAGTGTGTGTGTGCATGTGTGTCTGCTTGTGTGTGATTATCAGTTTAAGTGCATGTGTGTTTGTGTGTGTGTGTGTCTGTGCGTGCTGGAGGTTTTTATTTCTTTCGTTGTTCTGTAAAGGAAGTGTGTGTGTGTGTGTTGCAGGAGATTCCCCAGAATCTGCCGTGCAGGATCTCTGTGTGTGTGTGTGTGTGTGTGTGTGTGTGCACAGCTGTATCTCCTCTATCTCTGTGTTTCAGGGCATCAGGTTTCTGGTGGACAACGGTCTGCTGGACTGGAAAGCGGAGCGTGTGGCAGAGTTTCTGTATAAAGAGGAAGGTCTGAACAAAACGGCCATCGGAGACTTCCTGGGGGAAAGGTGATACACAACACAACACAACACAACACAACACAACACAACACAACACAACACAACACAACACAACAACATCTGAGCATCATATTTATCTTTTTTCTTGTTCACACACGTAGGGCTGCTTCACAGTTCAGTCATTTGTGCAGTTGAATCATAACAGCTGTAAAGGGCAGCTGTGCTGTAAATGCTCTTCTGTGCGCTGTGTGGACGGAGCTGTGTGTGGTATAGTGTGTCCACAGTCATACTGGGCTGACAGAAACACAATACTAAAACAGCTCCAGTGTGCTCAGAGCTGAAAATCCAACATTCTGAAAGCTCTGATCAATAATCTGATGAGTGTTTGAGCTGACACTTTACACACACATTCTGGAGACACAAGACTCATCTTACCTCTTGATAAAGGGGTCGAGTGGCTGCCTTTTAAACATGGTTATTTGAATTATACACAGTAAACTATACGGTGGACTATAGTGTGTTTTTACACTTGGTTCTTCAATTATTTACCTGAACACCATATTATACTATTTTATTTCTCTTGTATCTTTGCTCTATTGTTTGTATGTGTGCTTATGATTTGTTTATTATATTTTATGCAGATGCTCTCACTTACAATATGATCCCAGTCAAAATGATTTCCAAACAGTTAATAAATATAGTACAGAAAATGAAAAACCTCAATGAGTTTTTTTCCAGTATGGTGCACACAACAGCATCTGCACATCTTATTTATTCTTTATTTTATACAATCTAAAGAGTTATATTCTTATTTCGCATATGACATATTGTAAAATGTCCATTAAAGTCGCTTGGTTATACTGCTGAATTTACATAAACAGTAATACACAGCTGAATTTGCATGATCTGTAAATAGAAACAAACCTGTAAACAATTCATAAAATGAAACCTGTTAATTATCAGATATTGTTTTAACAGTGAAAATGATGGCAGGAAATAAAGCTGTGTTCAGATTTTTGTAAACCTGGAAAAAGTCATAGAAATTACTAAAATATTATATTTCTAAGAGCATGAATGTGAAAGCATGTAATTATGGCTCGCTCTGAAACACTCTGCCGGGTGTAGAGTGAGATTAAAACATAACCTTTTAAAATAATTATCCTGTATTCAGTAAATCATCAAATCTGGACAATTTATGATGAATTTGTACACTAGTATACACTCACCGGCCACTTTATTAGGTACACCTTACTAGTACTGGCTTCCTCTGCGGTGTAGATTCAACAAGTTACTGGAAATATTCCTCAGAGATTTTGCTCCATATTGTCATGATAGCATCACACAGTTGCTGCAGATTTGTCGGCTGCACATCCATGATGCCAATCTCCCGTTCCACCACATCCCAAAGCTGCTCTATTGGATTGAGCTCTGGTGACTGTGGAGGCCATTTGAGTACAGTGAACTCATCGTCATGTTCAGCAGTCTGAGATGATTGAGCTTTATGACATGCTGCGTTATCCTGCTGGAAGTAGCCATCAGAAGATGGAGACACTGTGCTCATAAAGGGATGGACATGGTCAGCAGCAATACTCAGGTAGGCTGTGGCGTTGATGCTCAATTGGTACTAATGGACCCAAAGAAAATCTCCCCCACACCATTACACCACCAGCCTGAACCGCTGATACAAGGCAGGATGATCCATGCTTTCATGTTGTTGAGGCCAAATTCCCTCAAGACCCGGTGTGCTCTTCTGCTGCTGTAGCCCATCCGCCTCAAGGTTGGTCGTGTTGTGTGTTCAGAGATGCTCTTCTGCAGAGCTCGGTTGTAGCGAGTGCTTATTTGAGTTACTGTTGCCTTTCTATCAGCTGGAACCAGTCTGGCCATTCTCCTCTGACCTTTGACCCACAGAACTGCCGCTCACTGGATATTTCCTCTGTGTCGGAGCATTCTCTGTAAAGCCTAGAGATGGTTGTGCGTGAAAATCCCAGTAGATCAGCAGTTTCTGAAATACTCAGAGCAGCCAGCAACAACCATGCCACGTTCAGAGTCTCTTAAATCCCCTTTCTTCCCCATTCTGATGCAGCAGATCCTCTTGACCATGTCTACATGCCTAAATGCAGTGAGCTGCTGCCGTGTGATTGGCTGATTAGTTAACGTTATCGAGCAGTTGCACAGGTGTACCTAATAAAGTGGCCGGTGAGTGTACGATGGAGCCTTATTTATTATGCAAATTTGAGAATATATATTTTATTTATTAATATATTTATTTATATAAATTTATTTTTGATAAATAAGAATAAAAATTAATATAACAACTTGAATGAGGCGTGACACACTGTATGGATAATGGAGTGCCATAGCAATATGTCTACACTATTCTATAACAGACGTGTGTGTGTGTGTGTGTGTGTGTGTGTGTGTGTGTGTGTGTGTGTGTGTGTGTGTGTGTGTGTGTGTTTGTGTGTGTGTGTGTGTGTGTGTGTGTGTGCAGGGAGGAGATGCACTTGCAGATTCTCAAGGCGTTTGTGGAGCTGCACGAATTCTCTGACCTGAACCTGGTGCAGGCCTTACGGTAAGACATCACTCTCTATCATACACGTCAGGCTCAACACAAGTGTTTATTTCTAGTGTCAGGCTGGCGCAGGTTTCGTTTTGACGTCCTGCAGCATGCTGTTTCAATAGCGAACGTGTTGTGGAGATGTGAAACGTAGAGTCTCCAATGAAGGCAGTCACTTTTTCACACTGATAACACTAGTCCCGTTTTTAGTCTGTCGCTATGGTGATGCACAGCCGTCTGTAGCTCCGCCCTCTTCTGAAAAGAGCACAATCTCATTTGCATTTAAAGCGACAGTCACCAAAACACCACAATTAGGATCAAAGCCTCTAAAAGGCTCAGTTTCAGAGAGCTGGAGAGCATTATCTG
>NC_141026.1:495000-527500 GCF_052040795.2 Danio rerio
AATTATTTATTCCTTTTTTCACATATTATGTATGCAAAACATTCGATAAACATTTAAATTAACAAAACAAGTGAACATTGTATTTTAAATTTGCTGTAAATTTCAGGTTTTGTTTCAGTAATGATGCTGTTAGTTTTGTAAGACATGTCTTTGAGTTTTTTTTTTTAAGGTTTTACAATAATTCAAAACCCAACACACAAAACTTACCACAGATAGGTTTAAGGAAAAATAAAAAATAACTAATAATCCTTATAAAATAATAATAATGATAATAATAATAATAATAATAATAATAATAATAATAATATTAAACAAAATCAGTTAATTAAAATTTAAAAAATCTAATCAAGTACCACTTTATATTCCACAACCTCAAAAGCTTCTTCAATATCTCTATTTTATCCCAAAATTCAGAGATTTTTTCCTTATTATATATGTGAGCTTTTCAAGCGCCAAACATGTTACAAAGTTTCTCAAACAAGGTCCAATTGAGGGGCAATTAACATTTTTCCAATGTAAAGCAATTCAACACCTTGCCTGTATTTAACATTCATTCATTCATTTCCTTTTCGGCTTAGTCCCTTTATTAATCCGGGGTCGCCACAGCGGAATGAACCGCCAACTTATCCAGCACGTTTTTACACTGCGGATACCCTAACAGCAGCAACCCATCTCTGGGAAACATCCACACACACACTCATTCACACTCATACACTACGGACAATTTAGCCTACCCAGTTCCCCTATAGCGCATGTGTTTGGACTGTGGGGGAAACCGGAGCACCCGGAGGAAACCCACACCAACACGGGGAGAACCGAACCAGTGACCTTCTTGCTGTGAGGCGACAGCACTACCTACTGCGCCACCGTGTCGCCCTTGTATTGAACATAAATCAATCAATTTTCTTACTTTAGTAGACAAAGCACAACTGACTTCATACATATTCAGTATACGTAATCCAGGACATAACAGAACTGCAATGGAAATTAATTGTAAAAAAAATAAAAAAATAAATAAAAAAATAAAATAAATAGTTTTAGTTTTTTGAGAACACATTTCTGTTTAGTTTTTATAGTTTTGGCTTTAGATTAAATAATTATAGTTCAACGTTTGCGTAGTTTACATTTATCTCCAATACAAATCTCTTAGTAAAACAAATTAAATAATTATTTGCAATTTATAATTACAAGTACAAATGCAAACTGAATAAAAATGATGGAAGTATTAGGACGAAATGATGAAACCTTTTCATATTACAGAGAGGATTTGTAGTTAAACATGCACAGTTGACATCTTTTGCAGGATGAATAGAGATAAAGCAGCTTGGTTTTGTTTAATAGTGATAAATAAATTAAATTGTCGTTCTTTTGGTCTCATCAGAATCTGTACAACAGCATTCGCAACGAACCGTTCAAGATCCCAGAGGATGATGGGAATGATCTGACCCACACTTTCTTCAATCCAGATCGGGAAGGATGGCTGCTCAAATTGGGTAAAATGAGAAACAATATTTTAAAAACTTATATAATTATTAAGATGTCGAAAAACAACTCAGTATTGTAAATAATTGACTGTTTGTCTGTGTTGTGAGCCTCTACAGAACGCTCTGTTTGAGTGGGTCATTGTAGACCATTGCAGAGCCACTGCAATGACCAGTGACCGTTTGTAGACTTAGAAGTCAACGCCCAATGCTCTGATTGGCTGACAGTCTTGCATATTAACAAGACTAATCAGATAGTGAAGTAGAAGTGGGCGTCAATCTTATGTGGAGGTGGAGCTTATCGCTCCTGTTACATCAGCGGAACAATTAATAACTTGATGTTTTATTTTATTACAAACAAACAAGTACACAAAAAAATGCATGACTTACCTTAAAAGCTACTTAACACATGACTTTTTACAGCAAAATTGCAATGTTACTTTTAAAAGACTACTATTGAGTTTTTAGCACTGTTTTATTTTTGTTAGTTTGTTTTGTATTTAATATAAAATTAAAATTAATTTCAGAAACTGTTGTTTTATATTGTTGAAAGCAAGCAAGCACACAAATGAACACAAACTTAATTAATTATTTTATTTTATAAATAATTAGCGCAACATTTTAAAGCATTACTTTTAAAAGGCCACTACTACTGTTAAGTTTCTTTAGTTTTTTTTATTTAATGTATAAAATGTAAGCTATCAGCATTAATCCTGTATTGTTGTCACCTGCAGGCGGTCGTGTGAAGACGTGGAAGCGCCGCTGGTTCATCCTGACTGATAACTGCCTGTATTATTTTGAATACACCACGGTAAGAGTGATGTTTATTAATATTAATGATTAAATGTAGGTGTGTTTGTGGATCAGGGTTGATGACGGTGTGTGTGTTCAGGATAAAGAGCCACGCGGGATCATTCCTCTGGAGAATCTGTGTGTCAGAGAAGTCATCTTTCAACGCAAACCGGTGAGAACACATCTGTCTGTCTATCTATCTATCTATCTATCTATCTATCTATCTATCTATCTATCTATCTGTCTGTCTGTCTGTCTGTCTGTCTGTCTGTCTGTCTGTCTGTCTGTCTGTCTGTCTGTCTGTCTGTCTGTCTATCTATCATCTGTCTGTCTTTA
Source organism: Danio rerio (assembly GCF_052040795.2). Classification (NCBI taxonomy): domain Eukaryota; kingdom Metazoa; phylum Chordata; class Actinopteri; order Cypriniformes; family Danionidae; genus Danio; species Danio rerio. The sequence goes on from NC_141026.1 coordinate 497,610, forward strand.
CATTTTTCCATCCATCCATAGACTAGACTGTGGGTTTGGTTAACATTAGTAATAGTTGACCTTTGACCTCTGACCTTTGACCTATGCAGTACTGTCTGGAGCTCTACAACCCCAACAGTCGAGGGCAGAAGATCAAAGCCTGTAAGACGGAGACAGACGGACGCGTGGTGGAGGGAAAACACCAGTCATACACCATCAGCGCATCTACAGCGGAGGAGAGAGACCAGTGGATAGAGTCCATCAGGTACACACACGCAAACACAAACACACACACACACACAGAGTACACATGCATACACAAATAACATACTAACACACACCGAGTACACATTGCACACACAGAGTACACACACACACACATTCTAGAAGCACAGGTACATTTCAATAATTTTTCCATTCCTTAATTGGAATAACTGAATCGTGTGTGTGTGTGTGTGTGTGTGTGTGTGTGTGTGTGTGTGTGTGTGTGTGTCCACAGGGCCAGCATCACTAAAGATCCCTTCTATGATCTGGTTTCCATTCGCAAGAAGAAGGTCACCGGTAAAGCAGCTGACAAATGAAGAAACTCTCTCACACACTCTGAGATACGAGAGCGCTCGCTGGCTTCATCAACAAACACTGATGATCAATCAGCAAAGCAGCAGCGGATCAATAGTGACTGTAAAGTAAGACTGATCAGCTGGGGTCAGTCACTCAGTGTTAATACTGCGGTGTTCCAGCAGAGATTTCCTCATCTATACTCACCCCAATGCTGGAGATTACACACACACACACACCTGTCAGCTCTGCATGGATATCTTCACACTCGCTTTATTCTCAGGGACTGACAGCAAAGCAGCAGCAGCGAGGAGAAGCACAACATCACACACGCTGACTGATGGTTTATCAGCTGTAGTTCAGAATGCTGTGGAGGAAATGAGCGGAGAGATTACTATTGTAAAGTACATGTGTGTGTGTGTGTGTGTGTGTGTGTGTGTGTGTGCGCGTGTGTGTGTATGTACTGATGTAAAATATATATGTAAATATTATAGATCTTGGTTGATAGTAGCTGATGAATGTAAATTTAATTATTTAATTAAAGTTATTTCAGTCTCCGTGTGACGACATGATCTCTGTGCTCTCAGTGTTCCTGGCTGCCGTTGGTTTTGCTGAAAGAAGAAGCTCCTCTTTTAGAGCGCGCACACACATATGCACACACTCACACACACATGCACAGACACACGCGCACATACATACACAAATACAAACGCACACTCAGACACAAGTTTGTATCCCTGTACACTCACACACACACACACACACACGCACACACACACACACACACATGGGTGTGTCATACCCATGTCATTATACAGATTTGTGTCCTGATATGTCACAAAAACACGTACACACACACACACACACACACACACACACACACACACACACACACTCTGGGTATCTGGGGTCAGTATGAAGACTATAAATCAATACTAGTGTGAATAATACAGAACTCAGTTTATACAGTTACAGTGTTACATACAATATTATATTATTATATACAATATTAACGTTTTGGCATAATCTTAGCCCCGTAATGTCCAAAATCCCCTTTTCTTAATGCAATCAAATGGCTTTTGGGGACAGCCTGTCAAATCTAATTATTATTAAAATAATTATTGATATTTCATGCATGAACAAAATAAAGGTCGCCAACATGATGACCTTTAACCTTGCGATGACGTCATCCGGGATCTTCTCATGAATCGCGTTCATCAGTCGGCGTCTGCGCCTTGGAGGTCGGTGAGTGTTTTTCTCAGCCCTTTATTCCCGTTCTATATTTGACAAGAGCCACGTGAAGAGATCATGTGCAGCTGTTATAGTAGTTTATACCAACGTGTGTTAATTACCACTGGGTAATTAAAGGTTTGAATCAGTTGAACCATTTGCGTCGTTAAACGATTCAGTGAAGTGTTCGAATCTCCTCAGGCTAGCGACACCTGCTGGGGAAAACTGTATAAAAGCAAGGGGAGTTGGAGAAACATAATATGACCGTCAGTTACAGATCAGTTTCCAGCTTTCTTCCTTTAGATACAGCAAACTAAGGTTCAAAAAAACTAAGGATCAGTAAATGATGACTGCCCCTTTAAAAGGCGTCAGTTTCTCACCCCAGAGTTATTAATGTAAAAATAAACCTTCAAAATCGTCTGTTTTTAGTTTCTATTTTAAAACTAGGTCACAGCATTTGCTAATGCGTTAATTAGCATCAACTTTATATTAAGTGTCCTTAATTACTGTGTACTTGCATTTAAATGAAGCATTTGATGCAGTGCACTTATATTGTGTTCACAACCTGACACAAGTCTTGTGGCCTATTCTAGTTTTAGAAACAGCCAATAATAACTGCTCTTCTAGTTAATGATTTGGTGTCAGAAGTGTCTCTATGAAAGGTGAAGGCCTCTAGATTTTGCTGATTTGAGCTCAATAAATCTGATCATGTGTTGATGTTGACTGATTTGATGAGGACAGTGCGCTCTGACTCTGCTCAGACTAAAGTGTCATCACTGAACAGAAATAATGTCCAGTATAGAATATAAAGTCCTGCTGCAGTGGAGACAGAATGAATATTGTGTCTGACTCCATCATGAGCTTGGAGGACTGCATCCATACATCTCTGACATGACTCACATCACTGATTAATAAAGTCATCTGGAATGAAGAAGAAAGCCTTCAGCAGGATCCCAGAGTTCATCAAGAGTCTTTGTGTTCATCTTCAACACCTCCTCCTTCATCAGCTCAATAATGTTCATGTCTGGTGACTGGGCTGGCCAATCCTGCAGCAGCTTGACCTCCTCTGCTGTCAGGAGCTTTGATGTGGAGGCTGAAGTATGAGCAGGAGCGCTATCCTGCTGGAGAATTGTCCCTCTCCTGTGGTTTGTAATGTAATGGGCAGCACAGATGTCTTGATACCTCAGGCTGTTGATGTTGCAGATCTCTCCATACTGAATGACCCCCAAACCATGCTTTCTCCTTCACCAAACTTGACTGATCACTGTGAGAATCTTGGTCCATGCAGGTTCCAGTAGGTCTTCTGCAGTATTGGTGATGATTGGGATGCAGATCAGCAGATGATTCAGCAGAGAAATCCACCTTCTCACACTTGTACACATCATCAACTAGAAGTCCAGGTATTATCTGCTGCTCTTCAACTGGAGGATCCAGCACAAGACTTCAGTCAGATAGTGTGCATGCATGTTTTTACATTGTATTTATTTTTAATTATCTGTGTGTAATTACACTTTTTAAAATGATTAGGTTTGTACATATGTTTATTTTTAATTTTTACTATGAGCACATAGTTGTTAACACCACTTAATATAATAATTAAAGCATTTTTGGACACCAAGCACTTTAAAATATATCTGTAAATTAGGATGGAATGTTTTTATTTTTTATTTTTCCTGATTTATTTATGCTTTTAAATTGCATTATGGGATCTTGATCTTTCTTCCAACAACTTTTAACCCTTAACATGATGTGTGTATTAGTGTGCAGTGCTGTATTGTGTGTGTTGGTGTTGTATATTACGCTACAGAAACCTTTTACTAAACCGACAGCACATGTCCTGCTGTTTTACAGGCTTATTTCTCCAGATATTATTACCTATGCATTATATTAATATTTCAGTCGAGTAAAATGTCAGTAAAGGTCACTTTGTTAAACTGTAGAGTTGAATTTACAACATCAGAAGTGGACAGAGCAGAGATCAACATCCCATAATGCAGATCACCACCGCAAATAAACATAAAACACACACAATATAGAAACGGTTCATCAGCAGATACTTTAACAGTGTGTGTGTGAGATTCCACACACACACACACACACACACATTTCTCAGATAAATATTTAAGTGTGTTTCTGTGATCTCATGAGTTTCACAGCATGACGGATCTCTCCAGAATTAAGCAGGAATAGAATCTTCAGCATCTGCACGACAGAATAAACTCTGGTTTTATTCACGTAACTGCGACATCTAAAAGGGGAAACGTGAAATGAGCTCATGCTTTCACTTCCTCCGTTAGGACACCAGTGTGTGTGTGTGTGTGTGTGTGTGTGTGTGTGTGTGTGTGTGTGTGTGTGTGTGTGTGTGTGTGTGTGTGTGTGTGTGTGTGTGTGTGTGACATCTGCTGGTGCTCTGAAATCTGTCTTCATAAGCAACATATGATCTCCTAATAACTGCAAAAGTCTATTCAGGTCAGTTCATCTGTATTCCTGTTGCGCGTCCGCAGTGTGGAGTGTGTGGCAGCAGCTGAACACTGAAGTTCTAGTAAACTGAAGCTGTGTCAGTCCAGTGTTTAAGTTCAGTTCAGTGTGCTTTAATCTTCACTGCTGAAAGTGCAAACACTGAAGAGCAAATCCATCCATGCTCAGAAACGCAAGACCCAAACCAAGCAGGACAGTGGAGGAACAAACTCAACCACTTGACCAAAGTGAAGGAGAGAAACCAGGCTCAGTGGAGCACGATCATTTCTAATCTCCTCTAGCCGAACTTCCTGCACAGAGCTGCAGTCTAGGCGCTGGAGAGCGCTGGACGTCCATCGTGGAGGAGCTGCAGGTGGGAGAGGTCACGGCTGGTGTACAGGCTGGCCCACAGGATCAATACAGAGCCTCGTCTGTCACAGGGGTCTTACAGGAACCATGATCTCCAGTCCTCCATGACCACCACAGCATCAGCTCAGGATAAGCAGAACATTCCCTCAGTGTGGTGTATTTAGGAAGCTGCACACTGTGAGTCTGAACATGCTGAGATGATGTTTCCATGACTGGATATGTGGAGATGTCTGTCATTTCATTATATCATTTGATCATATTAGTGTTATGCAGAGGTGCAGATTGATTCTCCTCTCTGCCATCATATTCCGCATTTCATTCACACTCATCTGCACGTGCATGTGTGTGTGTGTGTGTGTGTGTGGACACTTCCTTCCCAGAGCTGTTGCAGAACACAGTGAAATATCTGAAATCACACACTTCCCCAACACTGACTATACATTATCTGCTAATACACACATGCCTTTTGTTGCTGAACCGCAAATGAACCAGGAAAATCCATGACACGAGCACAGTTTGACTATGATTATACATGATAATCAGTGACCTCAACACCCCCCGGCCTTCTCTTACTGTTTATAAGTGTACATTTCTGCTTGATTTCCATAAGGGATATGAGCGTAAATACTGTAGATACAGCTGAGCTGCATACATCATGTCTAATATACTTGTTTAATAGTTAAAATATAATGTAACGCAATTTATCTTCAGACACACACACACACACATACTTTCTCTCTCTCACACACAAACACAAGCACGCACATATACAGTTAAACGCACAGGCACTCTTAAACACTGTTACACACATACACACACACACTATCTCACACACTCTTTCAAACAATAGTCAAACTGAAGTGTGCATGCAGATATCCACCAGCAGAGGGCGAACACACTGATTCACACGTGCTGTTTCTCACTCAACACATTTAAAACAGTTTTGACCAACAAGAATAAACAATTAAGAGGATTAAATAGGAGAAGATGCGTAAAAAAAGTTAAAATGAACCGTTTTCATGAGTTAACAACACTTTTAAATGCTTTAAGATGCTCAACATGACCCTTCCAAATGAATAAATACCATAGTAATGTTAATTTATACTATAGTTTACGCTGTAGAAAACACAGACTTTCCAGAAACGTCCTCTTTCTGCAGCAGTTTTAATGCATTTTAGACATTTTTCTTTAAATGTTACTATTTAACTAAACACTGGCATTCACATTCATTTATAAAAGTCTTGAGTGTTCAAGATAAAAACAGACTTTACTGCCTGTTTAGACTTACTAATATGCAAAACTGTCAGCCAATCAGAGCAGAGGGTGTTTACTTCAGAAAATAGAGCGTTCAGATGAGGGTCAAAACAGCACAGAATGTAAATGAGCATGTCTTTGATGTAGTGGTAGTACGTGACCTCTTAAAAGTGTACAAGTGAACCAATGCTGTGATTTGGGATGCATGAAAATAGAGTTTCACACTTTGTAGTTCCTGTCAAATCAGCGTATATTGAAAACAAAAACTGGTTCTGGAATGTTCCACTCTCTACTTTATGATGTAATAGTGTGAATAAGCCCCGCCTACAAAGTGGATCAACGGCACTGTCTGTTTAGCCTTGTTAATATGCAAAACTGACAGCCAATCAGAGCTGTGGGCGTTTACTTCAGAGCCTACAATAGGCCACACCCATTCAATCAGAGTTCAGATGAGGATTAAAAACAGTACAGCAAAATAGTCCAATTCTTCCCTGCCTGTTTAACATGGTAGTTCATGACCCCTTAAAACTGTAAGAGTGAACAAATGCTGGGAATTGGGACGCACTAGAATAGAACTCAACCCTTTGTAGTTCCTGTAAAATCCGCTTATATTGAAGACAAAAACAACAGGTTCTGGAAAGTTCCACTCTATGATGTAATAGTCTAGATAAGCCCCACCCCTAAAGAAGATTGACACCACTGCCTGTTTAAACGTATTAATGTGCAAAACTATCAGCCAATCAGAGTAGTGGGCATTTATTTTAATATACAATTGGCCACGCCCATTCAATCAGAGTTCAAATGAGGGTCAAAAACACACAGAAAAATAGTCCAATACCTCACTGTCTGTTATTTCTATTATAATATGTACTAATTAATATGCAAATATGCCAGCCAATCAGAGCAGTGGGCGTTTACTTCAGAGTCTGCAGAAAATTGAGATTAGGGTCAAAAACAGCACAGAAATACTTGTAAATGAGGATGTTTTTGATGTAGTGGTCCCTAAAGAATAACAAAATTAAACAGAGGTAGTTCATGACCCCTTTAAAGTGTATGAGTGAACGAATCCTGTGATTTGGGATGCACTAGAAAAGAACTCAACATTTTGTAGCTCCTGTATAATCTGCTTATATTGAAGACAAAAACAACAGGTTCTGGAATATTCCACTCTATGATGTAATAGTGTGGATAAGCCCCGCCCCCAATGAACATCAACACTCATTTCTACTTCACTGTCTGTTTATGCAAAACTGTCAGCCAATCAGAGCAGTGGGCGTTTACTTCAGAGTCCGCTATCGTCCTTTCAAACAGAAAATTTAGTTAAGGGTCAAAATCAGCACAGAAATACTTGTAAATGAGGAGATTTTTGATGTAGTGGTCTTTAAAGAACAAAACTAAATTAAAACAGAGATAGTTCAAGACCCCTTAAAAGTGCACAAGTGAACAAATCCTCATCTAGACCTCCTGAACCAGCTCTTCCACCCGCTTCTCTTCTTTTTCATGCTTGTTTTCTCGATGTTCTCCTCTGCGTTCAGCGTCGCATGTTTAGACATGTTGTCTTCAATAACCGCATCACTCATGTTATTGTCCTGCTGTTTCTTTTTCTTCTTGAATGTCAGTGTTTTGCGTTTCTTCTTCTCTGTCTCTACCGGCAGGTTCTCCGGCTCCCCCTGCAGGTCCTCCAGCAGGTCTTCGGGATTCTGTGGCTCCATGGTCTTCAGGAACTCCTGCATGGGCTCCGCAGGTCCCGGGATCTGCCCCAGAGCCAGCAGATATTTGGGATTGTGGTATTTGTGCGCCGGGATCTTCAGATCTCCACGGGTCGCGTCTCCGAGATTCACCTGGAAGCGTGAGGTGGCCGCCGGAGGCCTTTTGGAGACCGCGGCCCGAGACAGAGTCCCCGTCTGCGGTTTGCTGAGGTGAAACTCCTTAAAGAGATCCAGTTTGTCTGAGTTGGCGTAAAGTTCTCTGAAATCATGATCGTAGAAATCCACAATCTGCCCTGACATCACCGTAATCATGTTTCTGTCCATCCGAGACGAGCTCCAGCAGAAGCTGCAGGAACAGAGACGATGTTAATATGCAGCTGAAGTCAACATTAGATTGTTTTTTTCCCCCAAATATTACCCACATAATGTTGAACAGATTGAGGAAATGTTCACAGTGTGTCTGATAATATTTGTTCTACTGGAGAAAGTCTTATTTGTTTTATTTTGGCTAGAATTATAGCAGTTGTAATTGTTTTAAACACCATGTTAAGGTCAATATTATTCGCCCCTTCAGCAATATTAGTGTTGGATTGTCTCCAGAACAAACCACTGTTAAGCCTGGTTTATACTCGATGCGTCCGCTAGTTTGCTGGAGTGCGCATGGCGAATACGATGTCATCATTTATGCTCTGGGATCATAGAGATAAACAGATGATCAATAATTCTTGGCTAGAATTTGCATCAGCCGTGAGAAGGGAGGAAAGATTTTGGGGAAGCATGTCTGAGTGCATCAGGTTTCCACTTTCTCTGTGTGCTAGAATGTTAAAGCGGCACTTCTGTGAATTGTCAATCACTGATATGGCCCCCCGCCAATTTGAGTTTGAGACCCCTGATATAATGTAAACATTTCATAAAAGCAATAAGCCCAATCAAGTAGTGAATTACAGTGATTTTAGAATGGTTAAGATGGGTCTAGGCACTCAACACTGGGTCGTATTTTCTGAGCTTGTTCCTAGATCAAACACATGTAACCCTCAGTCAGACCGCAGTGGTTCACCTGTAGGTCCCGAACATGACCTTGTCTCCGTCGATGAGCATGTATTTGCTGTGGACGTTTCCAGGTATTCTGCCCATGGACAGATTCAGCCCGACGCCCCTCACCGTCCGCGTCCGCACATTCTGACAGAGAAAAAGCATCAGATTAAAAGCCCGAGCACACTAATGATACATATAAGGAGAAATACATTGTTGTCCACACACACAGATGAACGATAATGATCAGGTATTAGTAGATTCTGCTGTTGATAGTGTATTATCTGTTGTGTCCAGCAGGTGTCAGTGTGCTGCAGCGCATCTGAACACACTATTGATCTGCTGATCTAATCACACAGTCCAGCTTAAACACACTCAAACTAGCACTGGAGTCCTGACATACTTTCATGCTTTAATCTGCCAGCATGACCTCCAGAACTTCCATATATTTTTATAATCTAACTTCAAAGTGAAAGCAAGATTATTGTGCTTGCTTTAAGGAGAAACTCACTTCATTTTCACTCATTATTTCTGAAAACAACACTATACATTGTGCTTGTCTAGAAAATGCTGACTGATTTAAGAATGTTTAGATATTTGGACTATAAACAAGACGAGAGTATTTTCTGCAGTGTTCAGCGTGGAGAAGAGAGATGTGCAGTGTGTTTAATGTGTGGGTATTGATGTTGTTTCCTGTACCTGCAGCTGTTTAGCGCCGACCTGCATACGGCTGCACATGTCTAGAAAGTGCGGCGCTCCGAGAAGGTCCAGCACCATGTAGACGGGAACGCCACGCTGAGACGCCTCAAAGATATCCTGCAGAATCTGGAGATCCGTCAGCAGGTCCATGACAATCGCTATCACCTGGACAACACACACACACATATATATAGTCGTGCATACATACACACACGTACACATATACATATACATTCACGCACAGACAGACAAACATATACACACACACACACACACACACACACACAGATATACATTCATGCACAAACACAAGCATGCCCATATATACATACACACACATACAAACGGACAGACATCGGAGACACACACACACACATATAAATACATATACAGGGACAGACAAATACACAAATACAAAAACATCAGACATACATCTGTAAATGAATGATATCACTTCACTTTTTACATGTGTTTATGTTGCAGTCTCATTCCAAAACGGATTAAATTGATTGATTTCCTCAACATTCTACACACAATCCCCCATAATGACAATGTGGAGAAAGAGTTTTTGAAATTGTTGCAGATTTATTAAATGTAAAAGCTGTAAAATCTCGTGTACATCAGTATTCACAGGCTTTGGCGTGAAGCTGTAAACTGAGCTCAGGTTCATTTTTTCTCCACTGATCATTCTGAAGATGTTCCAGCAGCTTCACTGGAGTTCATCTGTGCTCAATTCAGCTGATGGACATGATCTGAAAAGGCTACAGCTGTCTATATAAGGGCCCAGGTTTGACAATGCATGACAAAGCACAAACCAAGCATGAAGACAAAGGAACTGTCTGTAGACATCAGAGACAGGATTGTCTGGAGGCACAAGGCTGGGGAAGGTGACAGAAACAGTTCTGCTGCTCTGACAGCTCCAGTGAGCACAGCGGCCTCCATCATCTGTAAGTGGAAGACGTTTGACCAGCAGGACTCTTCCTAGAGCTGGCCGGCCATCTAAGCTGAGTGATCGGGGGAGAAGGGCCTCAGTCAGGGAGGTGATCAATAACCCGATGGTCACTCTGTCTGAGCTCCAGCGTTCTTCTGTGGAGAGAGGAGAACCTTACAGAAGGACAACCATCTGTGCAGCAATCCACCAATCAGGCATCTGTATGGTAGAGCGGGCAGACGGAAGACACTCCCCGCCTGGAGTTTCCATCTGAAGGACTCTCAGAGCATCAGAAACTAAACTCTCTGCTCTGATGAGACTCAAACTGAACTGTTTGGAGTGAACGCCAGGCGTTACGTTTGGAGAACAGCAGGCGGCGCTCATCAGCAGGCTAACAGCATCCCTACAGTGAAGCATGGTGGTGTTGGCATCATGCTGTGGGGATGTGTTTCAGCAGCAGGAACTGGAAGACTAGTCAGGATAGAGGGAAAGATGAATGCAGCGATGTACAGAGACATCCTGAATGAAGACCTGCACAAGAGTGCTCTCCACCTCAGACTGGGGCGACGCTTCATCTTCCAGCAGGACAATGACCCAAAGCACACCGCCAACATATCAATGCAGCGGCACAACAACAACTCGGGGAATGTCCTTGAGTGGCCCAGCCAGAGCCCAGACCTAAATCCTATTGAACATCTCTGGAGAGATCTGAAAATGGCTGAACACCGTCACTTCCCATCCAACCTGATAGAGCTTGATACTGCAAAGAGGAACAGTAAACATTCCCAAAGACAGCTGTGCAGAGCTTGTGGCATCATATTTAGAAAGACTCGAGGCTGTAAACACTGCCAAAGGTGCATCGACAGAGTATTGAGCAAGCGCTGAGAATACTGATGTACATGAGATTTATCAGCTTTTTATCTTTAATAAATCTGCAACAATTTCAAAAACTCTTTCCACATTGTCATTATGGGGGATTGTGTGTAGAATGTTGAGCAAATACATTAATTTAATCCATTTTGGAATAAGAGTGTAACATAAACACATGTGGGAAAAGTAAAGCGCCATCAATACTCTCCGAAAGCATTGTATGTGTGTGTGTGTGTGTGTGTGTGTGTTTGTGTGTGTGAGTGTGTGTGTGTGTGTGTGTGTGAGTGTTTGTGAAATGTGGGTGTGTGTTTTATATGTGTGTGTGTGAGTGTGTGTGTGTGAGTGTGTGTATGTGTGTGTGAGTGTTTGTGAAATGTGGGTGTGTGTTTTATATGTGTGTGTGTGTATTGATGGGGATTTACAGCAGCACACACTGCTCGTAGTGTCATTAGTGTAAATCAGCTGATTCATTCTGAAGAGCTTTCACTTTCTCCTTGCTCATTGTTTTCTGATCCTTCATTTAATCACTGGGTCATTAAATGCCACAAGAAGTAAAGTCTCCCTTCACTATGATTACTGTATTCCAGCACACTGATAAGATAGCAGCCGTCTCTGAACTGCAGAAATGCTCCTCTTAACGAAGAGTTTTAGTCTTGTTCCTAGTCCAAATATCTAAACACTCTTAAATCAGTCGGCATTTTCTAGACAAGCACAACATATCGTCTTGTTTTCAGAAATAATGAGTCAACTGAAGTGAGTTTCCTTAAAGCAAGCACAATTATCATATAAACAAAACCAGTTCATTATTTCTTAAAGCAAGACAATATTTTGTGCTCGTCTATAAAGATCCTTCTTGATTTCATTGTTTTTTTATATCCCGACTAGAAATAAGACAAAAAATCAAAGTAGGAAAAGTTATTAGCAGTTATATTTTTGCAGTGAGACAGAACTGTGCCTGAACCCGTCTGTCCAGCTCTATGGAGATCAAAAGTTAACACAGGATTCCTCATAAACGCAGTACAGAAGCGTCGTATATTCAGCACACTTTCACTGAGATCAGCAGGAGACTCCGTCAGAAATGCAGATCAATCATGAGTCGCTCATCAGAAGCACACGTCTCATCATGTCTGAACACGAGCCTGAAGAATCCAACAGCGATGTGTTTTCCACAGAACAATAAAACCATCCCTCACTAGCGTCAGTTGTACTCTTCCAGAGAATTGTGTCATTATTATTATGATTTCCAGAGATATGAGCGACAGTAAAATCACTACTATAAATGTGAGGAAAGCTCTTACACACCATTATCAATGATTGTTAGTATTAGGGCCTCACAATATATGGTTTCAGGCAGTGTGATCATTCACAATAGACACATCACAGGATATACGCAGTGTTGAGATGTGTACTTTATCATTTGCATGTGTTTTTGAAGCCTGTGATTGTGTGCTTAATTTAAAAGCATTCAGGTGTAATAAATTGCACCATTAGTGAGATTTACTATGATTAATTGAATTATTTTTATCACTCAGTTTCTGTACTTGAATACCGACTCGGGAAACGATAACACACTTTATTACAGTTGAACCTTTTTCTTGATTGTGTTTAGATCGTTATGCATAATAAATACAACACATGCAAATACAGAAATGCACTGCAAATAGCACAGACTACCTAGACAATATGTTGGGGGGGCGCAAAAAGTTGATAGATTGTTTATTAGATTTTATGAAGATGCAAATAATAAACATTAATTGATCAATCTCTGACTAAACACGTGCAGGAAATACAGCAGATGGAAATACAGAAATGCACTGCAAATAGCACAGACCACAACATAAACATGTCGGGGGGTGCCCAAAAAGTTTATAGATTGTTTATTAGATTTGAAGGAGATGCACTTCCACTGCAGAATCATTATACATTCTTTCCAAATAGAGATGTTAAGTCACATGGTGAAATTGTTTTCATATAGCAATATACAGTTGAATATACAGTCAGAATTGTTCACCCCCCTGTTTATTTTTTCCCTAATTTCTGTTTAAAGGAGAGCAGAATTTATTCAACACATTTCTAATCATAATAGTGTGAATAATTCATCTCTAATAACTGATTTATTTCATCTTTGTCATGATGACAGCACATAATATAAGACTAGATATTCTTCAAGACACTTCTATACAGCTTAAAGTGACATTTAAAGGCTTCACTAGGGTAATTAGGCAAGTTATTGTATAATGATGGTTTGTTCTGTAGACTATCAAAAAGAAAAAAGCTTAAAGGGGCTAAGAAATTTGACCTTAAAATGTTTATTAAAAAATTAAAAACTGCTTTTATTCCTGCCGAAATAAAACAAATAAGACTTTTTACAGAAGAAAAAAATATTATCAGACATGCTGTGAACATTTCCTGAATCTGTTTAACATCATTTGGGAAATATTTAAAAAAGAAAGAAAAATTTAAAGGGCGAATAATTATTAAATTTAAACACCAGTCAAGGTCAATATTATTAGCCCCTTTAAGCTATATTTTTCTCGATAATCTACAGAACAAAACATCGATATATGACTTGCCTAATTACCCTAACCTGCCTAATTAACCTAGTTACACCTTTATAATGTCACTTTAAGCTGAACACTAGTGTCTTGAAGAATATCTAGTCTAATATTATGTGCTCTCATCATGATGAAGAGAAAATAAATCAGTTAGATAAGTGATTAAACCTATTATAATTAGAAACATGTTGAAAAAAATCTTCTCTCTGTTAAACAGAGATTGGTGAAAAAAATAAACGAGGGTGAATAATTCTGGCTTCAACTGTATGTATATATATATATATATATATTAAATTACAATGAGCTGCAGTAGCCTAACAGTACCCAGTAATCTAGTCTTTGTTAAGATATTATTTTTAGGAATTTAACACAATAGCGGCAGCTGTAAAAAGTAGCTTGTGTTTTAAATATTAATTTTACCCTGTAGTTTAAAACTTAACTAAACATACTCTCATGTTAACTGATTGATAAAATTAAAAATCAACTGTTTTATTTACTAAAAATGAAACTGAAAATATGATTGTGAGGAAAACCCTGTCAAACATTTACCACTGTAACCATCAGAAACCTAAATCAATGATCGCTAGTATAACCTACAATAAAGCAGGTGACTTTGTTCCAATAATATCTTATGCTATAAACTACAACAACAGGAGCAACAAAAAATAGGTGTTGTTTTGTTTTTAAAATAAATCATTAACCACACAATAATCTGCCAATGGGGTCATTAAAATAATGTTATGTCAAAAGGAAAAACAAGATTACTTCCCCTACCCCCAATTATTTAGCTTGTTTTAAGGAAAAACTCACTTTATTTTGACGTAAAGACAATATTTTGTGTGTCTACATGCTCTTTAATTTAAGAGTGTCTGGATGGCTATAAGCAACAAGACAAAAAAAAAATAAGAAAATGATTTTCTGTAGTTCAGAGATCACTGCTCTATCATATCAGTGTGCAGGAATGAAACACTCATAGTGGAGGGAGACTGTATTTCTCGCGTGTTGTAGATTTAATCCAGGTTTATTTGATTTGAACTGTTATATTCTCATATGGAGCGCTCACTGACCTTGCTGGCCTCCTGGATGAGTTTTCGCGCCACCTCTTTGATGTGCGGGCTGTTGGGTTTTGGCGGGTGTGTGTGCACCGACACCCGGGTGACCCCTTTGAAGAGCCCGGAGGAGGGCCAACCCATGTCCAGCGGCGGCACCTCGGTGTCCGACATCTGCGGCCAGTATGTGGAATGCATGGAGTCCGTTTTGGCCCCGCCGGGACCCCTCTCCGCCCCGGCACCTCCGCCATCCTCCTCCTGGTATTTGACGAAGCTTCCAGTGATGTTCTTGATTTCCCGCGCGGACAGAAAGTCGTGGCTCTGCTCTTCCTGCACGTGGAGATGAAAAACTCATCAAAATGTTTTATTAATGAGGTAAAGTTGGTTTATATTCGCACATTCAGACTTTCACCTTCCACATTGTTTTGAAAGTTTTAAGTGAGTTTTTTCACCGTGTGTGTGTCGATGTGGATGTGTGTTGTGTGGTTCTGTATGTTTGGATGTTTCTCTCTCTGTGTGTGTGTGTGTGTGTGTGTGTATGGATGGATGGATGGATGGTGATTTACAGGAACACACTGCTCGTATTGTAAATCTGCTGATTCATTATCAGCTAATCACTATCAAAGTACACCACTGTTGATAGTCAATTAACTGTTTTAAGTCCTTCTTGCATGTGATTTCAGACCCAATATTGAAAGGCGCGCTGCACAAATGATCACGGTTCAAAATGAGCGAATAAATGAAACCCAGGCGATCCGCCCTGACCCATACCTTGAGGTATGTCTTGAAGGCTCCGTCTCCGCCGGTGATGAGCTGCTCCAGCGCCACCCGCTGCCGCTCGCTGTAATAGAACTGCGGCCGGGACTCGGGCACCGCGGGGGGGATCTGCCCGTCTTCCAGAGCCTCGAGCTGGGACTCCGCCATCACCGGCTACCGCTGCTGCTCTGAACGCGGAGCTGAAGAGTCTTACCTGCGGCCAGGTGTAGCGGCACGGGTGGGTGGAGCTCCGATACCGTGAATCAGAGGCTTTATCTGTTACTATCCAAAGTACACCTCACTGTAAACATGCTGGGTGTGTTCACCCATGCTGGGTCAAATATGGGCAAAATATTCTTTGTGTATACAATATATAGTAACTTATAATAGGTAGATAGTGAAAAAAGCTGTTAAACAAAAAAATAAAATTATATATATATACATAATATATATATACATAACCTTAATATATATATTAAAAACATTGAGTTATTTTTTTAACCCAATGGTTGAGTTAAAAATATTTAGTGCTGTGTTGGTTTATTTTTAACCTTTATTCGGTTACTTATTAATAAGTGGGTTAAATTATATAACCCGATGCATTGGGTTAAAATAACCCACAGTTGGGTAGGTGCTATAATAACCCATTGGTTTATATGTTGGGGTATTTTTGACCCAACGATTTTTACAGTGTACAGAAAATGATACACATATTTAGGATGCTCCGCCATCATTCTCACCTTTAGGACCCAGCAGAGACATTTATTTATTTACACAGCCGTAATTATAAAATTAGCAGTACTTCAATAGTAATACCAGAATGGAATATAAATTACATTTAATCAAAATAACCCAATGCATTGAGTCAAATTATATAACCTAATGCATTGGTTAAAAATAACCCAAATTTGGGAAGGTGCTATAATAACCCATAGTTGGGTATTTTTAACCCAACTATTTTAACAGAGAAGGGTTAGTTCATCCATAACATTACTAACCATTTGCTCAGTCCAGTTGTTCTAAATGAGTTTCTTTCTTCTGTTGAAAACAAAGCAGCCATTGGAAAAATCCCCCAACATTCTTCAGCATTTCTTCATTTGTGTTCAGCAGAAGAAAGAAACTCAAACAGGTTTGGAGGACGAGGAAACGATTGACCTTCTTTTGGGCGTACTGTGCCTATAAGAGTTCATTAATCTCTGCTGATGGTTTCACTTTCTCCTGATGTAGGTCAGATCAGAGCTGCTTTGTTTATATATTTATTTATTTCTGCATTTGAATTATTGAATGTTGCTCAGATATTTTATTTTCACCCTTAGACTGATAACAGGAAACGCAGTGTGCTGAATCCAGCTGAAGATAGATCAGAGGTAATGCACATATATAGACATTATTTACTCTTTTTTTATTTCACCCTCAATATGTTTTAAGCTTTTTGTCTTTTGCAATTTTGTTTATTTAAGTATTTATTTCTAACAAATCCACACCAAAAGGACAGTTTGTTTACACTAAAGCTGTTTAATCTAAAAGAGAGAAATGTGATATTTAATTTACATACATAACTCTTATATTTGCACTATCCCAGCAAACAATTTTGTGTTTAATGGATGTCTAATAGACATCTAAATGTAGATAGCTTTGCTAAAACAAGGCTAAACTTGGCCTGTCAGTGAAAATCTAATGGACATCTAAGAATAGCCCAAAACTAGACTAGTCGAATAAACAGATTAGACAGACTTTACATGTCTCGTCGTTCATTTCTATTTATCTGATGATTGGTTTTGGCCTGTTCTTAGACGCCTATTAAATTTTCCCTGACAGCCCAAATTTGGACTTGTTTTAGCCAAGAAGACTGTTTAGACCTCTATTAGACGTATTGGACATAAATTGGACAGCTGTTAGACATGTATTAGACATCTACTAGATTTTTACTGACAGCCTTAATTTAGACTTTTAGCCAAGAATACTGTTTAGACATCTATTAGACGTCTATTAGACATGTATTATACATCTATTAGACATCTATTAAACATCTATTAGTCGTCTTTAAGACATCTATTAGTCGTCTATTAGACATGTATTATACATCTATTAGACATCTTTTAGTCGTCTTTAAGACAACTATTAGTCGTCTATTATACATCTAATATACATCTATTAGACATCTTTTAGTCGTCTTTAAGACATCTATTAGTCGTCTATTAGACATGTATTATACATCTATTAGACATCTATTAAACATCTATTAGTCGTCTTTAAGACATCTATTAGTCGTCTATTAGACATGTATTATACATCTATTAGACATCTATTAAACATCTATTAGTCGTCTTTAAGACATCTATTAGTCGTCTATTAGACATGTATTATACATCTATTAGACATCTTTTAGTCGTCTTTAAGACAACTATTAGTCGTCTATTATACATCTAATATACATCTATTAGACATCTTTTAGTCGTCTTTAAGACATCTATTAGTCGTCTATTAGACATGTATTATACATCTATTAAACATCTTTTAGTCGTCTTTAAGACATCTATTAGTCGTCTATTGGACATGTATTATACATCTATTAGACATCTTTTAGTCGTCTTTAAGACATCTATTAGTCGTCTATTAGACATTTGTTAGACATCTATTAGACATCTATTAGTCGTCTTTAAGACATCTATTAGACGTCTATTAGACATGTATTATACATCTATTAGACATCTATTTGACATCTGTTAGTCGTCTTTAAGACATCTATTAGTCGTCTATTAGACATGTATTATACATCTATTAGACATCTGTTAGACATCTATTATACATCTATTAGACATCTATTAGTCATTTACAAGACATCTGTTAGTTGTCTATTAGACATGTATTATACATGTATTATACATCTATTATACATGTATTGGACATCTATTAGACATCTTTTAAAACAAAAAATGCTTGCTGGGATGCAATGGCCGATCTCTGTCATCTTGAAATCTTGAAGCGTGTGTGTGTGTTCAGAGAGGATTGGTGTAGTTGACGGGGAACAGTCCAGTTCTGCCACGCAGGACTCCTTTCCACCAGGATCGATCGGACTGATCCAGAACCTCGATCACGTCTCCGGCCTGAAAGTTGAGCTCATCTGCGTCTTCAGCTGTGAAGTCATACATCGCTCGCACATGCAGAGCTGAGACCTGTAACACACACACACACACACACACACACACACACACACGCACACACACATGGATGAACTGAAGATATTGCGTGTGTGTGGTGAAATTTAAGAGTGGCTCTTTAGTGTATCTGTGTCTGTGTGCGAGTGTGTGTATGTGTGAGTGTGCATGCATATGTGTTTGTGTTTGATTCTGTGTGAGTTTGTATGTGTGAGTGTGTGTGTTTCTGCGTGTGTGTGTGTGTGTGGGGGGGGGGTTGTGTCTGTGTGAGTGTGTGTGTCTGTGTGTGTGTGTGGCCTGTATACCTGCGGAGGCTGTGAGGGTTGTGATGGGCGAGCGACCGGCGGTGCTAAGCTTCTGTAGTCCTGTCTCTCCTGCAGGATTTCAGAGCACTCAATCAATCAATCAATCAATCAATCAATCAATCAATCAATCAATCAATCAATCAATCAACCAACCAGTCAGTCAGTCAGTCAGTCAGTCAATCAATCAATTAGCCAATCAATCAATTAGTCAATCAATCAATTAGTCAATCAATCAATTAGTCAATCAATCAATCAATCTGTTTACTCATATTTCCGAACAGGTTATTGCAGTTCATAGGCTTACCTGCCGGAAGGGCGGAGCTTCAGTGGGCTTCCTGTGCAGGAAATCAGATGAACTCTGAGAGAGAGGAAAACACTCTTAAAGCTTTTCTGAAAAACTGCTTGGGAACTGCAGTTGCTAGGCTAATCTGGGTCTTACTATGGCATTGCTATAGTATCCAGGGTCTTGCTATGGTAACTATAGGCAGTTGCTAGGATGTCCTGGGTGTTGCTATGTCTTTGTTTGGCAGTTGCTACTGTATGTTTTGGTGTTGCTATGACGTTTGTCATTTTGGTGTTGTTGTTTTGTAGTGATGTTTAGGGGTGTTGTTGTGCACTCACCCGCTGGTCGGTGAGCAGGAAGACACGGCTCTGCTTGGAGATGGAGTTGTGTGTGTAATAATCTACCAGTTTGTTGAGGGAGGTGAACATCTCGCTCCACAGGTAATATCGGCCCTGCCGGTCTCTCATCACCTTAAAGTGCTGAACGTCATTTTCATGCCTGACAGATTCAAACATGCATGCTAATGACACGTTACGAACTATTGTGCAGTGTGTGTGTGTGTGTGTGTGTGTGTGTGTGTGCACATGTACCTGACTGAGATGGAGAAATCCCCAGGTGAGCTCTGGGATCCTCTGATGATGAAGGCTCCTATTGGTTGACACATCAGCTCATCCTGTGCAGACTGACGGCTGGTGTTCTCCTTATACCAGCTGAACAAACACACAAATGAAGACATTAATGAGTGTTTACTAAGGTGTTTCTTTTGCTTCACTTCTTTAAAAAAACAAACACACAAACAAAAAACTACAACTCTGTTTACTTAATTTACTTAATTTTTAGTTTGATCTGAAACATCCACATGATCTGAACAGGGTTTTTATGAAGTGAATTGCATTACAAGTTGGACACAACGTAAAAAAGTGCTGTAAAAGCACTGATAAATCAAACTGAGCATTATATAAATATAAGAAAATATGAAACATGTCTATAAAAATAATTGTCCACCATATTTTGTGTCATTTTTGGTACACTTAATTGCTTAGAAACTCACAATGGCTAAATAAATAAGTATATTATTCATTTTAAGTTTATTTGTATAGCTCTTTTTACAATAATTATTGTTTCAAAGCAGCATTACAAAAGGTGCACACTATTGCTCTACAACCAGATTAAGTTAAAGTTACAATCAAGTGCAAGGTATTTTTGATAATTCCTTAAAAAACATTGTCAATTCAATAGTTTCTCTGTTGGAAAGTTTTTACATATATATATATATATATATATATATATATATATATATATATATATATATATATATATATATATATATGTGTGTGTGTGTGTGTGTGTGTGTGTGTGTGTGTGTGTGTGTGTGTGTTTGTTATTATTTATTATTATTATTATTATTACTTTTATTATAATCTCAGTTTGAAGTACTGGAGAGCTTGAACAGTATTGTATGTAAGGGCTGTGGGGTTTGTAAATTTGTATATTCATTCATTTTCTTTTGGCTTAGTTGTTTTATTTATCAGGGGTCACCACAATGGAATGAACCGCCAACTATTCCCTCATATATTTTACGCAGTGGATGCATTTTCAGCCTCAAGCCAGTAGTGAGAAACATCCACAAGTATATGTGTTTATTTAAAATGTAATAACCAAAACAATCGGTCGATTGACCTGTGCTCATTTCCAAATCCCACTCGTGTCCACTAGATGTCGCTCTCTTATTTAATCTCTTACTGTGCAGCGTCTTTTATCATTTTGAGGTGTATTCAAATATACAGACAGGTTTTCCACTAACTGATTTATAAATTTTTGATCATTAATTAAAACACATGAAACAACTATTAACTCTTTGAGTGCTTGCTAATTGATTATATCCAATTACACTCAAATTGCACACCATTACACTTGTTTTAAAAGAGTTACAGACGTTTTTTAAATATTAAAAGTTGTAAGAGTGGCGGCGCGGTGGCTCAGTGGTTAGCACTGTGGCCTCACAGCAAGAAGGTTGCTGGTTTGAGTCCAGGCAGGGTCATTTGGCATTTCTGTGTGGAGTTTGCATGTTCTCCCCGTGTTGGTGGGTTTCCTCCGGGTGCTCCTGATGAATAAGGGACTAAGCCGAATGAAAATGAATGAATTTAAGAGAGCTGCAGAAATGAGTTTTGGTGTTTTCATCAGATCTGGTGTTGGTTACCTGGGGAAGGTGGTGACGATGTAATTTCGTGGAACGAATCCTTCCATACCGTTTATTTCAGCTCTGAACCAGTCGTCATTGGTGCCTAAAATCTACAAGAGCACAAGGTAATTAAGCTCACACCAAATACATGATGTTGTCAAAACAGCTGAAGTAATAGAGTGTGAATCAGGGCCCTTTCATACACCCGGCACAATGAGGCGCAAGGCGCGACGCAAATGTTGTTTACTAGTTTCAGCTTTACGCAAGAGTAGTTTTGAAGTGTTGCAGCACGCTGTTTAAATAGCAAATGCATTTTTGCTCATTTGTGCGCCCGTAGGCATAAAAGAGGAGGTGTGTTAAGGCGCATTGCTGGCGCGTAGCTATTTTGAGGAACTGAAATAGACTGTTCAATAGACCAGAACAAAGCCGGTCTATAGTCCGTTATTTGTGTGCCTCACTTACACATTGCTTAATACACACAGGGTGTTCAGCAATACACAAATATCTTTACAAACGAAAAAGAATTAAAGGATTAAAATATTACAAAAATTATTATTTTCTAGCCTGCAAAAATATAATTCATCTCGGGGGGCTTTTTCAGTTTGTTCATAACAATTTGCTTTGGTATAATGTTATTATTTTTAGCTGTATTATTTATTATCTGCATATTTATATTTGTTTTATTAAAAACAAGCTTAGATTTGTCCACCTGTCAGGTTTTAGACCATATGGGGCACAGCATGTGTTTTGAAAATAGCTCAGTTGTTTGAGCACACGTCATTATTATTGTTCATTTATTCGTTTGCTGGAAATTAAAACTGAATTGAGAAATAGTTTTGAAACAAATCTTTGCGCTTAACAAACAAAATTACTTATTTATAGGCTAATGGATGTCTACAACACGTTTGCCTATCCACGAGAGTGAAAGTGAAAGTAGATAATGATGAGGCTCATCTCTCATTCTCGTGCTGCAGATGCTCTGTTTAACTGTTTTCTCGCTAGTGAAGCGTTCAGTTTGTCCACTTACAAAGTCGTCATGTGAATAGCAAATGCACCATGGCACGACACAGCTGGCTCTTAAAGGGAATGGGAGATGAGACTCTGATTGGTTTATTCTCAAAACACACCTATAACTCATTAAGAGAATAAACTCAACCCTGTTAGACCATGTGCCGCGGCGCAAAGCGGATTTGTCTGTCCTTAAAATAGCAAAAGTGGATTCGGACACGCCCTTAATGCTTATGCGCCTGGATCATCAAAATAGAGCCCAGGGTGCTTGTGGATACTTCTCGGGCTCTATTTTGACGGTCCATGCGCAGAGCGCAAAACGCAGGGCGCAAACGCTTTCAGGGTGTGTCAGGACGCGTTTTTGCTAATTTAAGGATGGGAAATCTGCCTTGCTCCATGGCTCATGGTCTAACAGGGTTAAGTTTATTTTCTTAATGAGTTATAGGTGTGTTTTGAGAATAAACCAATCAGAGTCTCATCTCCCATTCCCTTTAAGAGCCAGCTGCATTACGCCAAGAGCGCATTCGCTATTTACAGGACGCAAAGTAAGTCTAAGTGGAAAAAATGAGCATTTCACAAGCAAACAGTTCACAGTTAACAGCTTTTTAACAGAAAACAGTTAAACAGAGCATCTACTGCGTGAGAATGAGAGATAAAGTAAATACTTTCACTTTCGCTGTTGGATAGGGAAACCTTTATGCACAGACATCAATTAGCCTATAAATAATTAATTTCGTTTGTTAAGCGCAAATATTCGTTTCAAAATTATTTCTAAATTCAGTTCTAATTTCCAGCAAATGAATAAATGAATAATAATAACAAAGTGTGATTAAAAACCTGAGTTATATCCTAAAACACATGCTGCGCCTCATATGGTCTAAAACCTGCAGGTGGGCAAATCTAAGCTTGTTTTTAATAAAACAAATATAAATATGGATATAATAAATAATACTGCTAATAGTAATAACATTATACAAAAGCAAATTGTTATGAATGAAATGAAAAAGCCTCCCGAGATGAAGAAGACATAAAAGCAGTGATTTTCCATATTTATGTAGGCTAGAAAATAACATGTTTTGTAATATTTTAATCCTTTATATTTATATTCTATACCTATTCTTATTATATCCTATATATATCCTTAATATTTACATTTTTTCATATGTAAAGATATTTGCCTATTGCTCTCTTGTGTGTATTAAGCAGTGTGTAAGCGAGGTGTAACTCTGTGCTGGAGTTTAGACCGGGTTTGTTTTGGTCTAATGAAAAATCTATTATAGTTTCTCAAAATAGCAACGCGCCAGCGGTCCGCCTCAGAACACCTTCCTTTTTAGACCAGAACGCCTATGGGCGCACATATGAGCGGTAATGCATTTGCTATTTAAACAGCGTAGCGCAACGCCTCAAAACCACTCTTGCGCCAAGCTGAAACTACCAAAAGACTACTGCGCCACACTGCGCCGGGTGTATGATAGGGCCCCTTGTCTTTAAAATGAACCGATCATTTAATGAAGCTTTGAATAATAACACAAATCATATCAAGATATTTAAACAATAAACTGTTTCTGGACATTTTGTCTTTAATATTAACTTAAAAACTCCCACTAAACCAATTTCTGACAATCTTTGCCTCCTGAATCACACACTTATCTTCAATTATAGCCAAATAATGGAGTCCAATTGTCATCTGTTGTGTGTGTTTACTCTACTGATATTAGCAGGACACTCCTGTTTTCTGTATCATTACTAATTTCAGTTATATAAACTAGGGATGCACTGATCCCGATACTTGGATTGGATATAGGTTTGATACCGCATATTTTTGCTGCATATTCTTGCAGGTGTGCTATATTCTGTGCAGTTTATAAGCCAACTAAAGCCATGCAGGTAGCCTATTATAAGGCACTAGACAGTTATCATGTAGGCTACTATTTCCCAAATGTTCTGAAGCCATTCTACAGTTTAAAGTGAAGCACAGATGAATATTCAGGTGGTTCAGTTCATGTTTACTTCAGCGCTTCCTTTAAACACTCTAATGGCTAATGGACAGACGGCTGCTTCTCACTCAGGGCTGCTGGACATGCTAATGAGATGGGCACTAGTGGGCGGGGCTTTTCCCACTCTGATGACACATACAAAAGGGAGAATGTCAATCACAGTGTTCCTGCATCAAGTCTGACTATATTAATTAATGTTGAGCACTAGAGGCTTGAGATATCCACACACTAACTGTTTAAACCCCTTATAAAGGTCATTTCTGCATAACAGGAAGATGCATGAAATGTGATACCTGTAATTCTGGGATGTGTGTGTTGTGTTAGTGCAGATATAAGTGTGTGTGTGTGTGTAGTAAAAGTGTCACCTTGATAACATCCCCCTTCCTGAAGCTCAGCTCGTCTCCTGCTGTAGCTGAGAAGTCGTATTTCCCTGTCGCCTCCATGATGGAGACCACACAGAGACTAGAATGAGAAACACATCAGTAAACAGAGGCGTATACTGTATCTCACTGGAGAAGCATTTATCACATTATAAAATAAGTTAAAGTGTCATCAAGCATTTATTTCACTGCATTTTTTACAGTGCATCAAACAGCCTGAACCTTAACCCGAAGCAGTACCATCATGTACACACTGCAGATGCTGAGAGTCATCAATACTGCATTTGCTTAATAAGACAGCAAACCCTCTCCATTTAAATACTCGGTCAGCAACAGCCGCTGGGGGTTTATTTTAGACATCTTTTGCATGCGCTGAACAACATGACTGTACTGTGATCAGTGGATATTTCTGTGACTGTGAGATGATGAAGAGTGAGAAGAGAAGACGAGGCCTGAGAAACTACTTAATAGTTTGTAATAGTGCAAATACACATAGAGTAGATGTGAAGAGCAGCGTAGAGGAGGAAATGAACACTCTGAAGATCACAGATCAAGTGAAAACACAGTGTTAATAATGCATCTCTCTCTCTACACACCAGAGGAGCTGTGCACTGTAAAATACATCCATACATCAACAATTTACTCGACATTGTAAATTATGTTGTTATTATTATTATTATTATTATTATTATTAACTCTTTTAAATTTTTAAATTTTGATCTTTCCTCCAACAACTTTTGCCATTGAAACATGCTAAAACGTGATGTTTATTGACATTTTTATTAGTATAAAGTGCTATACTGTCTGGGTTCGTGTTGTATATTACACTACTGAAACCTTGTATTACGCTGTTAGTTCGTTGATTATACAATATAGTGTTAAACACACAGAAACTTTACTAATAGTCACTTTAAATCCACAGTTCATGTCTGCACTGCTCCGGTTGGGCAGATTGCTCATCTCTGCTCTCATTGGTCAGATGACCCTGTTTGTTATGGTGGTATGGCTCTACTCTGCTCTGATTGGTTGGATTGCTCTACTTTGCTCTAATTGGTCAGATTGCCTACCTCTGCTCTGGTTGGTCAAATAGCCCAACTCTGATTGCTGGATGGCTGTACTCTGCTCTGATTGGGCCTATGGCTGTACTCAGATTGCCTAGCTCTGCTCTGATTAGTCAGATTACCCAAATTTGCTGATTGGTCAGATTGCCCAGATCTGCTCTGATTTGTCAAATGCCTGTTCTGATTGGTCGGATGGCTCTACTCTGCTGTGGTTGTTCTGATGGCTCTATGTTGATCTAGCCGGTCAGATTTGCCTAGCTCTGCTCTCATTGGTCTGATGACTTATTCTGTTGTGATTTGTCAGACGGCGCTTCTGTTTGGTTGGATGGCCCAGATCTGATTAGTCAGATTTCCCAGCTCTGCTCTGATTGGGCTGATGGCTGTACTTAGATTGCCCAGCTCTGCTCTGATTAGTCAGATTACCCAGATCTGCTCTGATTGGTCAAACGTTTGTTCTGATTGGTCATATGGCTCTACTCTGCTCTAATTGGTCAGATTGCCCAGATGTGCTATGATTGGTCAAATGTCTGTTCAGATTGGTCATGTGACTCTACTCTGCTCTCATTGGTCTAATGACTTATTCTGTTGTGATTGGTCAGATAGCTTTACTGTTTGGTTGGATGGCCCAGTTCTGATTGGTCAGAAGGCTCTATTCTGCTCTGATTACCCAGAAATGCTTTTATTTGTCTTATGGCTCTACACTGCTCTGATTGGTCAGATTGCCCAGATTTGCTCTGATTGGCCAGATTCCCCAGATCTGCTCTGACTGGTCTTATGACTTTACTCTGCTCTGATTGGTCAGATGGCTTTACTCTACATTGATTAGTCAGACTACTAAGCTCTACTCTGATTGGTCAGATGGCTTTACTCTGCTTTCATCAGTCTGATCACTCAGTCTGTTGTGATTGGCCACATGGCTTTACTCTGCTTTGATTGGCCTGATGGTCCAGCTCAGCTCTGATTGGTCCATAGCTTACAGTGCATATCAGAAACCAAACGTCCGTCATCATATCTGAACTCAATGTGGATTTGCTTTGGCAGCAGAAAACAGCGTTTCTCTACATGTGGACAACACAAACTCTTGCAGTCTCGGCTTTAACTCCAGTGGTAGAATGTACGAAGACCACAGACTGACACCGCACTAATATCACTTCTTCCTTTTGTGAAGATAAGAACTCCATTAATCCTGCACTTCTTACTTTCATTAAAGTCTGTCTTTAACCACATACTCTTACTTAATTCAGATTAGTTTAATAACTGGTGAAATTATACAACTTTAAAGTGTAAGCACAGTGTCAAATTACTCAGAATTAAGATTCAAAGTCATTTAAGCCACAGGTTTTCACATTGCATCGTGTTTACAGGTATAAAGTGTGCTTTAGAAAGTGTTTAGGACCTCATATTCCCAGTGATGTGATTTTAAAAGTGTTTTTAATTCAAGCTAATCAGGTTTTACAGCTGTTACATGCATGAATTCAATTATGATTGCATTGTTTAACTGCTGAAAACATTATAATTTAGAATTAAGGCAGTTTTCACATTAATTTTGACTCCAGTTCATGAACATTTAGCCAGTTAGATCAGTCGTTTATATATATATATATATATATATATATATATATATATATATATATATATACAGTGCCATGCAAACATTTTAGGCCACCAAATAAAAATTAAAGTCTTAGTCGTGTATAATATGTTCTATAGTACACTCTCTTTCTCTATTAGAAAATACAGGCGTGCATTGTTTGTGTCTAACTGCAGGAGTTTCTGTTCCCCTTATGAAAGAGATGTTTATTCAAATGTGCAGTGAAAATAAGAAAATATACTCTCAGTCTACTTCTGAAGAGCTCTCAGAGTTCTCAGGAACAGTCTTAAAGAGTTCAGTTTAATTATTTATACATGCATTACACTAGTAAACACTGGTAAACTCATTATCACTTGCAGTACATTTTAATAAAGTAATTGTGGACATTCTTGTGCACTAAATGTTACACTTAATAATACACATAATTTAATTTACTAAAAATGTGGGCCAAATAGTACCAAGCTGTTTTCAAGTAGCCTACTGTACTACTACATACAGTAGATGACCTTACATGTAAAGTACTTCAACATTACTGAAAGGAATAGTTCACCAAAAATGTAAGTATTCTCATCATTTACTCTTTTATGAGTTTCTTTTTGTCTTTTGAATGCAAAGTAGGATATCTTGAACAATGTTAGAATGCCACACGGTGGCTCAGTGGTTGGCACTGTTGCCTCACAGCAAGAAGGTTGCTGGTTCAAGAACTGGCTGGTCCAGTTGGCGTTCCTGTGTAGAGTTTGCATGTTCTCTCCTTGTTAACTTCTTTTTTTTAACACATGAAGGAAATTTAAACAGGTTTGGAAGCAATGAAGGATGATTAAATGATGCCAGAATCATCAGTTTTGCACTTAATGAAATAAACTTAAAGTATAGTTGTTTTCGTTAGATATATATTAATTGCAGAAAACATCAGGGCAGTCTCCACAAACTGAGTTTGGCGTGAAGAAAAAATCACACTAAAATAGTATTAAAAAAGTTCTATTAAATGTATTTTGTGTACATATTTCCCATACTTTCTGAAAATTGTACTATAGTAATTTAGAGTAAACACTGTATACTGTATAGTATTTACAACTCTTTCTTAATGAAGGCACCAGCATACTGTGATGTGAACTAGAGTGACCTGATAAATACCGCAGTATAATTTAGTTTTTACTTCAGGAAATGTGATATATTGTAGTATTACATATAAAAAAACTACAGGATTGGGTCATTTATCTATATTACTATAGGTGTTGTGTTACCATAGCAACTGTAGAATCACAACAAATCAATTACTGTAGTTGTTGTGTTACCATAGCAACTGTAGAATCATAACAGATCAATTAACGTAGTTGTCGTGTTACCATAGTAACTATAGCATCACCCCAACAGATAAATTAGGGTAGTTGTTGTGTTACCATAGCAACTATAGAATCACTTAGATTAATTATAGTTGGGTTACCATAGAAATTATAGAATTATCACAACAGATCAATTATTATAGTTGCTGTGTTGCCATAGCAACTGTAGAATCACAACAGATCAAATAATGTAGTTGCTGCGTTACCATAGCAACTATAGAATCACCACAACAGATTAATTAATGTTGTTGTTGTATTACCATAGCAACTGTAGAATCACAACTGCAGATTAATTATTATAGTTGTTGCATTACCATAGCAACTGTAGAATCATCACAACAGATTAATTAACGTTGTTGTTGTTGTTGTTACCATAGCAACTGTAGAATAACCACAACAGATTAACATAGTTGTTTTGTTACCATAGCAACTGTAGAGTCACCACAACAGATAAACATAGCTGTTGTGTTACCATAGCAACTGTAGAATCACCACAACAGATTAATTCAAGTACTTTACTGTGGTTTAAAAACACTGAGCTGATTTACTATACTTCTACAGTATTTTTTCATGTAGGAACACACTGATGTTAGTTTTCAGATGCAGGACTCTGTTTGGTCAGAGAAGTTGAATCAGAATCAGTAAAGTTAGATGAAGTGGCTGTTCTGAATCAAGCCGGGGATGTGTTGGAGCAGTAATGGAGGCTGATCTGCCAGTAATACGGCTGCAGTGACCTGATTGTGGATGTTTGAGGTTTGTACAGTATACGGCATTTGCTCCATCTGAATGCACGATCTGCACACCTGCTTCCGTTTCTGCACATCTGCAAACGCTCCGCAAAGCTGCTCTCAGAACCGTCTGTTTACTGCCGTTACACTGAATGACACGCAGCATCACAGCTCTAATGTGAAATATAACCGTAAAGGGCCAGTTCACCAAAAATCAACATTTCCTCACACTCAAGTGACTTTTATCTTTATTTTGCCAACATTATATGTTTAAATGTTAAGAAAGTCCCCTAACATGTGTTTTAAAACTTTTAATACACCTTGTGATCAACAGAAGAAAGAACTTATAACCACTTGAGTGAGTCAGTGATGAGGAAAGTTGGATTTTTGTGTGTGAACTACACCTT